>NW_027123387.1:4135-4514 GCF_001457755.1 Trypanosoma equiperdum
TGTGGCTATTCAAACCGGCAGGGGACGTTGGGTGCAACCGTGATCCTACGCTCGCTTTATCCAATGAAACATTGAAGCTGATTGACTTATCCGCAGATTCAGCTCCACGGATAATTTCCACATGGCCCCCGCAGTGCTCACCTCTAACAACTTCGCTGCAGCGGAGTGGTGGTCAGCGGAATCCAACTCCGTGGAAGATTGCTGCCTCTTCACGGCTCAAGTGGACCCAGATTTTTTCTCTAAGATTGGGGGGAGGGGGCAGATGGGCTCCCCAGCTTGAAGAGCTCATTCAGGAAGCTGACTAGTTGCGCGCTGAAGATCACTTCCCCGTCCTTCATGGTTTCCAGACCGTGCTTTCCCTTTAGCACTTGCAAGCTTG
>NW_027123387.1:4524-5106 GCF_001457755.1 Trypanosoma equiperdum
CTTCCCCTGCAGGTGCATCGTCAGGAACTGCTTGAGTGTGCACTTCATTGTGTAGTATGGGTACTGGGGTGATTTTTGCAAGAGAGGTGTCGCCGTTATCGTGCCGTTCTTCAGCTTCCGTTTCACTGCCGTGGCGTGCGCATATGCCAAACCAGCGAGTACCACTGCTTGTACACACTGCTCTATCGACCACACACATAGTCCCTTCCCTCTCTTCGCCTTCTGTGTGGCGGCCCACGCGAGGACGCTTCCGCGGTCTCTTCCCATCGTCCCCTTCTGCTGAATCCAATGATCCACTTCCCTCGCCCTGTGACTGAGCTTCTGCCCTCACTACCTTTCGCTTCGGCTTGACGCGTGGCTGAGGACGCAATGACTCGTCGTGACCCTGGTGCTTGGTCAGCAGGCGTCGCAGTAACCATCTGTAATGATATTGCTTTCTACAAATGGGACAAGCCACTGTAGAAGACTGCTCCGCCAGGTTCTAGTCTCCCGAGTTCATGTTCGAGGTTGGCTCACACTTGTGCCTGAAGGGCCATTTCTTGCCTTTGAAGACGCGTTGGCACCTCTGGTATACAAATTCCT
>NW_027123387.1:5116-6157 GCF_001457755.1 Trypanosoma equiperdum
CCCACCTGAGGACACTTCTGCGGTCTTTCCCCATCGTCCCCTCCTGCTGACTATAATGACCCACTTCCCTCGCCCTGTGCCTGAGCCTCTGTTCTCACTATCCTTCGCTTCGGATTCTCACGTGGCTGAGAAGAGAAAACAATGACTCGTTGTGATCCTGGTGCTTAGTCAGCATGTGTCGCAGTAACCATCTGCAATGATACTGCTTTCTAAATATAGGACACGCCATTGTAACCGAATGCTTCGCTACGTTCGAGTCTTCCGAGTTCATGTTTGAGGTTGGTTCACACTTGTGCCTGGTGAGCCATGTCTTGCTTTTGCGGACGCGTTGGCACCTCTGGCATACAAATTTTTTTTATCCTGTTCCTCCTGCTCTGCATCGCCATCACTGTCGGACGCGTCCTGTGACTATGGCGCCGCGTGTTAACCGCTTTTCCGGGCTCTTCAGTAGCATGTGCTTCTGCAGCCACGCGTATACAGTGCACTTCTTGCATACCTGCAGCACTTGAGCGCGTTGTCATCATCGGCTCCATCTTCCTCCCTGGCCGTTTTCGGACGTTCCTTCACGGCTGGCGCTATATCCGGGTGGTGGTGAGCCATATGCTCCACGAGAAGCCCGCGCCGCTCAGAGATATCGCCGCACACGTTGCATCTGCACCCATTCTTATACCTCTGCACCGCACGCTTAGCTTTCTTGGTCAGTGCTAATGCACAATCCCCTTCCAGACCATGAATCTTCACTAGGTGCACCACGCCAACCTGTCGCCGCCCGCAAACCACGTTGAACAATCGGCAAATGATCGGGTCGTTCTGCGTGGTCGCTATCCCAAGATCGGGTGTGTTCGCATTGTCCGCTGCTGACTCCGCCACCTGGTGCCCCTCTGCTGTGTCGCTGCGTGGTTCCTGTGTGTCGCACCGTATGCATCCAAGCTGGTCCATCTTGCGTGCGTAAGCGCCCTGCGTAGCCTTTCGATATGCTTCGAGGTGCCTGTTCTGAACTGCGGCAACGGCGACTCGCCCAGACCATACAGCTTGGTGTGC
>NW_027123350.1:0-10473 GCF_001457755.1 Trypanosoma equiperdum
AAAAAAAAATAATAATATGACAGCAGTAAAAGAAAAAGGAAAAAGGATAAAGAAAGAATGGGAATACATTTAAACAAAGTCATCGGCAAAGGCTTAGTTCTTTGTATACATTGGTAAGCAATGATACGGCAAAATCACACACACGTACACGCACTTACCGTTCGATGACGTTAAACAGAAAAAATTAAAAAATAGCGTTTAACAAAGGGTGAGATAAAATGTAGGAATGAGTAAGTAACCGACACCTGCTCGATATTTAAATGGTTGGGGTACCCGCTGTGGCTCAGTTGCCTTATTTCTATGAAAGCACCAAGTAGAACTCTTCCGTACGGCTGCGATCAGAACGTCACCTCGTAGCAAAGTCTCTCCGTAGTAGGAAAAGTGCACGACTCGGGAACAAGACGCTGTCACATTTCCCTTAGCGCCGGTTAAAATACTTACACATTCACAAACAAATACGGACGTAAATACAAGATATATATATATTTGTGTGTGTGTATACATATACGCGATATACTCATCATTCACTCCGTTGACGCTTCGAGCCAAACTCCCGCTCCACCCTCGGAACCGCTTCAATTTTCTGTGGCGGCGACACTACACCACGTACCATCAACTCACGTCTAGCCACAGTGCCTATAGCCATGAAAGCAACGCAAGTAAAGAACAAGTCGCGTTTGTACGTGCGGAAAAAATTCATCGTACGCTGCGTGAAGGATGCTTTACCCCCGCCCACGCGCTGGCGTGTGTTACTCATCGCTACCGCAAGTTGCCTACGTTTTTCCACTATCCGCTCCGTTGACCTTCTTTTTCTTCTCTTTTTTTTTCCCCCTGTCCCTCTCTGTGCCCCAGTTCTTCACGCTTCGTTATGTAACGGGTACCACCTCAATTTCGTTTATCAAGGTGGAAAACACGCAAACAATATATATATATATATTTATTTATATTTATATAACCTACCCTCCGGAGCCAATCACCACCACCATCACAACAACAACAACAACAGATATAGGAGACGTATTGGAAAAGTAGTAGAAATAAAAAAAAAGAAACAACAAACAAGCGCTGTGATGAAGGAAAGTATCCGTTACTTCGTCACCACGTCTGAGTAACACGCAGTATTCGTGTGTCATACCAAGCATCGAAGTACTGAGATGGAAACCACAAGAAGAAGAGGAGTACAGGGGGGGGATTTAAAAACGTTTCAGACTTCTCTGCGGATAATTCACTTCATGCTCACTCCATGGAGTACAGAAAAGTTAGCATATACATGTATTTTCATCACCGTAGGCAGACTGGGGTGAAGGGCGGTGCACACGAAACGGCGGTTGTTATGTTGTTGTTGTTTTTTTTAGACCACTCCGGCTCTTCGAATGGGGTAACGCCACGGTGGCCTATGACTTGTGAAGCCGGACTGCAGCTGACTACCCATTCGTGACGTGCCCCCGTAAGACAACACAAAAAGAGAGTGGAGGTAATGACAATAATTATAATAACTATGACAATTTATGACAATGACAACGGGAAGGGTGAACCGAAAAGGGAGTTGGAAACCCTTTAGCGGAATGAGCATTCACTTACGTCACTGACGGTGGCGGCAGCAATGATCCATATGGGGGCATCATTCAGACCTTTCTGAGAATGAGCATGAAGTGGCGACAATGAAAACTGTACCTAGAGTCCCCGTTCTTTTACTTCTAACAACGAAAAGTCACGCAGGTTTTGCTGAAACTGTTTCACTCCACCTCACCACTCAAAACAAAAGAAAAAAAGAAAAATAGAGCAAACAGGAGAGAGGTTAAACAGACGTACAATCACACCCAAAAAGACGCACTGTTCACGGCACGGTAAAAGTTCACGTGCAATCTTCCGCCGCTAAAGTTTTTCTCATAAGATCGAGTCGTTTTCAAAAAAAAAACAGTTTATCCATGCGACAATAGTTTATACTTTTACACTTCCAAAAGTAAAAAAATACACATTCAACTACTCCTCCTTTCCCGCTGCCATCAGCCACTGTCAAACTATCTTCAGACCACTCGGCTGGTAAGTGCCTCGCCCCCGTGCACATAAAGGAGTATAACAATAATGAAGTCAAACGGCAGTAAAGGGAAATTCAAATGGAGCAACTTACAGACGTCGATGCGTTGTCGGGTTTGAAAACGTTACATGGCACCATATGTCCGAAAGAAGAAAAAATGAAGAATACATGTCGTGCAAGTGGCTAGCAACCACGCGGTGCAGATGAGCACCCCTTTGAGCGTAGCAACGATTACACAACATACCAGGGATAAGTGGAGGGGCCCACCGCAACACGAGAGGAAAAAAAAAGAAAAAGCACAGACAACTGTCGGAAACAGAGCAGAGCGAAACCATCCACCCGGGGCATTGCAACTCACTTACGGTACAACCGCTAAGGAATCAAGAGCCGCAACACCTGCCATGACGCCACCATCATCCGCATCCGCAGGTTTCGATCGAACAGTATATCCAGCAAAGGTGTTGAAAAGCACTGAAGAACCATTGGTGCCTACGCTTGACCCCTTGGCAGCACTGAGAATAACGCCAAAAATGCCAACTTCAGAACACATGTTGCGCTCTAGTTGAACCACGTCACCACGCGCCAGCAAACTCCCCGTGCTGACATGAAATTGTATACGCGACATGACGACGTACTCACAACGCACCTTGCTGTACGTAACCGGATCCCCCTCCTTGGTTGCCTTCAGTGCCTTCACCATCGTCTCGCCAGAGAGAAGATTACCACCGCCCTCCAACTGAGGTTTTAACACAAATTGGTCTGGCCGCTGAAGTACATCATGAATAACTTTCTCCACGGCTTCCTCACCCACTTCCTTCGGGTTCAGAGAATATTGAGGTACGAAGTGCCGCTGGAGCAAGCCTGCTTTATCCGAATCACCACAGAAAGCGACTGGTACAAGCACACGATCCACGTCACACAGAAGTTGTTGCAGTTTCTTGAATGTTAACAAATGGTAAGGTATGCTTGGACACTTAATGGCGCTGCTGCGCTCCAAGGAAAGGCGAGCGGCCCATGTGGCGTCTGTTGGGAAGTCCTCCGGCACGTAGGTGCTGCGGAAGTAAGCAACTGCTATCGGATAATGCCCGTCAACAACAGCAAGAGGTGGTTGCTCGGGGCTGATGCTGTGAAGTTTCAGTGACAAGTGGAGCTCCTGAAGTGTTCGAAATATGAAGCGAATGCGGTGCTCCTCAAGTACTCTCATTAGCAGAGCATACTGATCGGCAGTGTTACGTTCATTCTCCTGAACAACAACGAGCACAACGGGCGCGGTGTCAAGCACCCCAAGTTGGTGTATTTCACCGCTTCCTACTTCATTCTGTTGAAACTGCTCCCACGACGCACGAAGTGAGGCAAACTTCTGCTGCTCCACCCACGCACGCACTGCGTCCGCTATTGCTTTTGGTACAACATCACCCGAGACACTTCTCTCCAATCTGCAGTTGCCCTTACCCCATATCCAACTCATGTTCTCAACTCCGTCATCATCCTCCTTTCCTCTTGCTTTCTGCAGCACTTGAAGATACGCAGCGATGTGTTGATGAAACTCAGTGATGAGAGGCGATAGACCGGCGAAAGAGCAGCTGATGGTATTGATTTCAACATTCTTCCAACGAGACGCCGTCGTCGACAGCATCTTATCATAAACCCCTTCACGCATGTAATCTGTGCGGAATATACCGAGCATGAGCTGTTGGAACGGCCCTCCGCTGAGGTACACCTCTTGGAGCATGTTCAGGAGCTTCCCAGTGAAGTTGACATCGCTGGCTGCCGTCTCTTGCAAAGCATCACGAAGGAAAGTAAAGTTTCTAGCTGTATTGTCGACGGCCTCATTCCATAGCGGCTGCATACAACAGAGAGTTCCAAACTCACCGCGAGAAATCATAGATGGCTGAAGCGTCACCGGAACGGGTACTCTGCCGGGTCCTGCAGATTCCTTCATCACCATCCCCAGTTCATGGCATTTGGCGGCGAATTGTTCCGCATACCTCTCGGCTCCAAGCTCCAGCAACAATTTTAACACCATGTGGGAACAGAAAGTTAATGAACAATGAAGTCCACACTTGTGTACACTATAAGGTGAATCACAATCACGGGAGAGAGGGTGATTCAACGCATAATTCAACAAGAAAAGGGACGGGTATAGAAGAACGGTATAAATCAATAGCTTAGCAGGTGATAAAGCAACTTTTTTCTTGCATTTTCAAATGATTTAGAGGTTTCAAAGGACTGGTAATGTGCGAGGTGAGTTCCCTCACAAAGAGAAAAAAAAATTGAAGAGTTGGCTGATAAACACGAAAGGTACAGAACCACATGCGTAAACATATATTTATGCAGATGTGTATGGATGCTTGAATTGCCTTGTATATGAAATATATTTATTTAACGGTGTAAGACCTCGACTGGGAACACAACAAAAAAAATCAGTGTAGTAATCAGGGCGACGTGTGTTACGGGCAACTTCTCGGAGCGAAAAAAAAAAAAGAGGATGGAGGAAAATAACGGGGAACACAAGCAAAGTTAATTGAAAACTTTTCCACTAACATTCGGTCCGCCACCGTCTTGCGTCATCATTTATTTACTCACCCGCTTCCCGTTCCCTCCACCACTCTCCACCTCAGGCTTGCATTCGGTCCAAAAGAGCTTCACTTGCTTATTATTATTATTTTTTTTCCACACCTCCCCTTGCACTCACGTGCTCACACACAAACGGTATCTTCCTCACCACCAGCCGCACTATAATCTCAACATTTCTTTTCGCGCGCCACGCATCGCTGTACGCACACGCAAACACACACTTAAACATACATGCGCAGGAAAAGAAAAAAAACAAGATGTCCACACGTTACTCTATGGAACTTGAAAATTAAAAAAAAAACATTGTGGAGAGAACAAAAACAAATTTGTATCGCCTTTTCCATCGACGCTACTCCTCACCTCCGCTGCTGTCAACTAATCACCAAAAACTGTCAAACTTTGGTGCAAACACACGGAAAATGAGGCACAACCGAAGGAAAAAAAATGAAGAAGAAAGTGGGACAGATAGAGAGAGAGAGAGGCAGAGGCAGCGAAGATATATATATATATATATATATATATTTTTCCTTTAATCTTTCAGACAAGCAGGTAAATCAACTCAAATGAACAATAGCAATACGCCTCTGCATACTACCTGGACAACTCCCCTAGTGATGGTCCTATATGAATCTCTGCTTTGAATGGGACATCCAACTTTACGCCTGGCCATAAACTACTAATGACTTCGGAGGTGGAGGACATTATGGCGGATACGTCGTCCATTACCTCGTCTGCAACGGATTCGTGGGCATCAATCCAAACGCAATCGTGAACGGTATTAACAAGAAACGCCTTATCGTTGTAGTTACGTTTTGCATAGAAGCGACGAATAATCTTTCCACACATAATTTGAACAATTTCCCCAGCCAGTCCCTGAACGGGGTAATTTTTCAGTCGTGGCACAGCCTTCTTATCCTTCGTGAAGTCAAATTTGCTTCCCGTTGGTACCACAAAATAATGCATCGGTTCAGTCAAAAGCACCATTCGACGCATCGTGGGGGGCCAAGATGTTGCATCTAATGTACGCAACTGCAACAAGCGATCGGCACCCGCCTCTACACAGTCCGTTACAAGCCTATAGTAGCGTCCCAAGTCCTTGTAATGCTGTTCCTCGGCGGCAATCAGCCGCACAACCTCCGTCTCACTAAGCCCCGTCGTTGTGGCTATGGTTGATGTCCCTGCACCATATTGACGTTGAAACGAAAATGTTTTCGCCTGCTGCCGTAGCTGAATATAGTGGGGATCCTTCAACTGCTTCACTTTGTGTATTACATCCTCGTAGGGCTCTTTTGTCATGAGAGAAACACGTAGGCAATGGAAATCCACATTGTCGTTAAGTTCCTGCAACATGCGGGCGTCCCGACTGAGAGCAGCGAGCACCACAACTTCCAACTGACTATAGTCCGCCTCAATCATACGACCAGCACGCCGACCGAAGCGAGAGACGATTAGGCACCTCAAATCTTCCTTGGGAATGTTCTGCAGGTTAGGCGACTGTGAAGAAAGTCGACCCGTCGCAGTAACGACATGGCAGAACTCACCGTGAACACGATTTTTGCACTCCGGTAAAACTGCCCGAAACAGAGCACCTTCTTCGAAGAGCTGCATTTGCTTTTCCATGAAACGCAATTGCTGAAGGGCCTTGAAAAAGGAGAGATCCACCTGTTTTTCATTCGAAAGCAACACATTGATCCGCTCAATGGCGTCCGCGCCGGATGACGCACTGCGGCCACGCAGTGAGCGATGAAGCAACGGGTGTAGCCGTTCGGGAGTAACCATCCACAGCATCCCACGCGTCGAGGCCCGCTCTTGCCCATGTAACCCAAGCGCCTGTTGACCATTAAACCCCACTAACGCAAAGGGCAAGGGATGGGCCGTACGGAATGGGTCTCTTGCCGTACCAACTAACGAGGCACAATGCAGCACCAACGCCCTGCGTGTGTCCTCAAACCCTCCAACCGCAGCAAAGTTCCGCGTGAAAGCCTCCCAGTTGCTGCGGGAGGACACGCCGGCCTGTTCAGCACCATTCACAAGTCCTAAGAAATCATTCTCAAACGAATCACCTCCCTCTGGGGGAGGTGGAAAGGCGCGATTGATGTCACAGAAACAGACACGTTCGAGGAGGGACCGTTCTTCATTTTCTTTACCAAGAACAGTTTCGGCGATCGTCTGTATAATGCCCGTGTCTACCAACACAGCCGTCTTGTCGAAGGAACAATGAGTGAGAATGACGAGATTTCGAAGGTCATAACTGCGTCTGCCGTACTTCTTGAGTGGTTGGAGCGCTCGTAAAGGCCTGTAGGCGGCAATTTTCTCCTTGAGTTGAGTTATGGTAACCAGCTCGGGTGAGCTCATTACTGGTAAGACGTCATCGATCGCAACAGTGTGCCGCAGTTCATCATTAGGATCACTAGAAGGGCAATGGATGGTGATCACCTCCAGAAAGCTACTGGTCCGTACCTTACATGTCACTACCACAATAGCCGTATTGTTGAGCAAATTATCCAATGTATTGTCCTTCAGATACTTGTCAATAATCTTAAGGGTTGTATTCACTGCGTTGGCCGTAATGGTCGCTGCTTCAGCAATCTTGTTAGCATTATTGTTGTTACCGCTGTTGCCTGTTCCTTTGACCCCAAGGAGGTTCTCGGCGTTTGTGTACAGCTCAGGGACAGGGGTTGTTGTTAGGCGGCATACTGCATGTGGAAAGATTGCCGTCACAGGAATGCGGGGAATGTGAGGTGACACGTATCGCGTACCCAGATGCCGACACAACGCGCCACCGTAGATGATTGTGCTGATATCCTGCGTAGAGCGAACGTTAATCTTACGTCTCACTTCATTATCCATTCCTTCCGTGAACACCATGATTTTATCATTAACTGCCTTCTCCAGTTCCTCCCGGGTCCTTTTCAGGTTACGGGCAAAGGCTGTAATGTCTTCTTGTGGAGCTATCTGAAGCCCACGTAACTCCATTTCAGTACAAGCAAGAAGACCATCCATGCGATGCACGATCGATATAAGCTGCCGAGTATTCACCGCAATATCAAGTTGTTTCTCAAAAATTATCTTCAGCTTCTCCAGAGGATGCAACTTGGTCTGCACCGTGTGGTACTGAAGGAGTGTCCGCTCCATTGTGGTGAGGTTGTGGTTGTTGAACCCTTTAAGTAGGTACTGTGCGTACTGTGCACACCAAATCCTACCACCGTTAAGGAGAAATTCTCGAAGTCTGTTGCTGCCGCGAAGAAAAAGCAGCGCACGCTTCACGTCCCATGCAATGATTATCCCACTAGAGGCACTAGATGCTGATGCAGCTAATGATATCCCCTTATGCCTTATGGTGCTTGTATCACTAGAGCCAGTAGGTAATTCCATCGGAATGCATTCCTCGGGTCTAACGAAAGCCTGCACGTCGCCATTGGGAGCGAGCTGCGCTGTGAGCGTCTTCACTGGTGGACAACCTGTTGTCTTTCCCGCTCGTGCCGTCTCCCCCATGCCAAGGGTCGCCCAAAGTTGGCCGTGAAACTCCAATATACCATTTCGTGTAGAAAAGGGATTGTCAGCTCGACGTGCCGCCGAGATGTTCGCCGACTTGACATCTACAAAGAAACAGTTGCTACGACGCAAACTCTCGCGGAGTGCCTTCTCCTTCTCGAGTCGTTCAGCATTGTTGAAAATCGCCTTTATATGCTCATCTACCTTGCGGTTTAACTTTCCCAGCTGCAGGAGCGCGTTTGCACCCGCAGCGCCAGCCGCACCGCCCATTCCCACCTCTGCGACTCCATAGGCGGAGTTGTGGTGAGAAATATGTCCTAACGTCGACTCAAGAAACTTAGGCAACACCTCACGCGTAACGCTTCGCCGGTGCAGATGAACAAAGCTCTGAGGAGCCCGGGGCACTCGAACTGTGCCATCCTCCTCCTTCATTAACCCAATCCACGTGTGCCGCGAAAACGTATCTAACGCCTGTATAAGCGTGGTGGTTAACGTCGGGCGACTCGCCCGAAACGGCCCCAGTTGATTCTCTATATCCTTCAATAGTATCGATATCTGACGTTTGCCCTTACGCACAGATGGTATTTTTGAAAAGGCTTCTGCCGCCGTTCCGGAACCGATAATGTAAATGACGTTCCTCCCCCCAAGGAGAAGGGGATCCACAAACTCACCAGTAAGAAGATCTTGCATAGGTGGTACGCCCAAGTTGACTGCTCTGGGCCCTAGAAAACTCGTTGCGCTTCCCGCAGGTGCGGAAACAAAAATTAACAACCAAGATTCCTTCCTGCGAATATCATCAGCTACAGAGTTGTTCGCGCCAGATGTAACCTCCTTAGTGGAAGAACTACATGGAGTGCCGCTGGCAGACGATCCCTTACGTGCAACATGCCTCAACAGTGTCATCGCCGCTGTTGTCAACTGTGCGTGCAAAAATTTCTTGTTCAACTGGAGATGCCCGCCGTTGGGGCGGAAATCAAACGATGCGGTCACAATTGATGCCGGTGAGCAAGATGCTGTTGAGTGAATAAAGCTCTTCCAGTCCTCCGCAAATGCACTGAGTACAGTGTTACTAACAAGCTCCTTGTCTACCTGCTCATCCCGCTTTACTTTGCATAGCACCTCACGCATTTTGCTGTACGAAACCAGCACATGATCCGGTTCCTCCCACTGTTTGGGTGCAGGAGAGCCACGGTGAGAGTTAGAGACAGTACGTTCCACCCTACTGTACACTACGGCATTCTCCAGTAGGACGGCGCTGGCTGCTGAGAGGGTTGGGACAAAGAGCATAACCCATGACGCACAAAACTGACGAACCCAATTCATGTAAGTTGTGTGTACGTCCTCCAACCGACAGTTTAGAGTTGTACCAGAGGCAATGTCCTCAAAAGTAATGGGAAAATTTAACTCCCGCTTAGCTGAATATGACACGGCAATTACACGGAACGCCTTCCCTGGTTGCTGCATAAGCGTGGCTACTCGGAGATTCAGTGGATCCTCCTCACTCCTACCAGGCTTACCTCCCTCCGTCTCAACACCTTCGGTAGTGCCAACTCCTTCCCCTTCTTCCTCTGGTGCCGCCGCTACGTTGGATGATTCGGTTGTCTCTCGCCCACCTGTCAAACTACTGCCAACACCAGCATCACAATCTCCTGCACTCTCCTCTTCCGCTGCTCCCTCTGCCATTGGTCCAAAGTCATCATCTGAAGTAGTAGCCATAAACTCTCCCTCACTTTCCTGCGATGACTTCAACCCCTGTGAATGTCTGGGGCCCTTGCGTGGCGCTCGTGAAGAGGCGCCCGATCGCGCAACCCTCGCTGGTTTGCGCGAATTCGTGGCCCTCGTTGACGCGAACCGGCGTGGCTCATGCAACCCCGCGCGTACCGAGTTGGGAAGCAGGCAAAACCAGGACCTCCGCCCAGCTGCGGCGCAACACCACACTACTGTCTGATCTGCCGAGCGCAAACGGAGAGGGCCCTCTATGGTCCCTGCACCAGTAGACTGCTGACACACCGCGAACCGTGCGTAGCGACTGAAAGTACGTCGCATTCAAAAATACGGGCAACTGAGCAGCACAGGGTGCGTAAACTGCTAAAACAACGGTAAGAGCAAAAATAAGTCTATTGGATAATTTATGGATCGTGGTTGTGTATGTGTGTGTGAGTGTAAAAACCAACCAGAGTCACTGGTCAACGTTATTTTCTCTATCCCCTCGCCCGCCTCAAGTGTCAGCAGCGCGGTTGCAACCAACAGTTGTTGGGCTTTGTGGGATTGTGTCTATGCTCGCTTGTACGTTTATTCGCGTGTGTGTTTGTAATGTGTGTATGCTGACTTCGTTAAATGCCTCCGCCTGTCTTTTTTTTTTT
>NW_027123350.1:10483-14455 GCF_001457755.1 Trypanosoma equiperdum
TCTTTGCCTTATTATTTTTTCCTTGAACGGATATTTGCGCGCCCAGTGGGACTTTCTTGCCCCCCTACCTTACTCTAGCCGCCGTCTCCTCCTGTGCGACCTCCAAATATTACCGTTCCCCTTTTATTTTTACTTAGACGAAAGTTTGAAATGAAAATGAGGGTAGTTGAACATATATATATATATATATATATATATATATATACATGCACTGGAAGGTAAGAATATCTTTGCAGACACCACGCAGGGAATTACAACGGCGAAGAAGGGCAAAAACAAATAACAAAACGTGTGCAAAGCAACAGCTTTGTTCTTCCAATGAAAACGCTGTACCAGTGATACAGCGAAGAACAGGTTTCACGTACATGCGGACGCACGCATCGATAGCCTACCGCAGCCCATACTTCTCCGCGTTTAAAGAAGCACAGTAATGCGGAGAGTATTGAGGAGTTTCAACCCTGAGAGTTCTCAATTCCCCACCACCGCCACTGCCTCACGCGCTCCCTCTTTCATTTTTTTTTTCCTTTTTCCGGTCCCCCCCCTCCTCCTCCTTATTTTGCTTTTATCCACCTTCTTGGCGCTCCCTTCGTTGGTCCCAAGAACTATTATAATAAACCTCATGCACTTCAATAACGAAAAGAAGCTGAAGGCCACACCAACGCAACAAACGGGGCCTCCTCAGAACGGCTCCACATCCGGTGTTTGGCGGCCGTGTTGACTACATCCACATTTGCTTCTTTCCTCCAGCTCGACCCCTCTTCCTTCCACGTCTTCCGTCGCTTCTTCTCCCTGTCTCCCTTTCCTTCCCTCAATTAAAAGTTTTTAAAAAAAATGAAGATAACAAAATCGTGTGTGGTCCCCTCACTCAAATCAGGATATTGGGGGTAGCAACGCCCACATGCGCTCTCTCACACGCCTATGCGTCATCCCGGAAATTGATAACAGACAATCATGGATTAAATATTACACTGATCTCTTCCAAACATCCCGGTATCGTCACAACCACCGACACCTACATGTTGCACCTTCCAAACCACCACTACCTATTTTTGTTTATTTATTTCCCTCTTTTTGTCTTATTATGGTTTTCATTTTTAGACACATTTGTTATCGCGGATATATTGTTTTGATCCTTCTTTTCCCTCCTTCATGTGAACAGCACCCGACGCTATGGCAGTAACTTCTCCAAGTTCTTGAAGTTTCGCAGCCCCGCGGAGCACTTTCTCCCAGATTTCCCCACAGTTACGAACGAATGCAAACTTTCAGTTAGTTTTGCGGTCGGGCCCGTCTTTTGCAGCAGCTGTTCCCTCTCCGAAAGGATGTCGATGAGAACACCCACAACCGCATCAATATCCTTCTCAGACGTCGCCGCGCCGGTAATTTGCACAATAACACGAAGCCATACGTCATTAGGGGTTGCGGGATCCTCAATCAGTGCCGAATATACATTCTCAGTTTTCTTTTTCAGGGCAACGAAGAGCTGAAGAACCAGTTGAGGTTGTTCCGCCATAATAATGTACTCCAATCCTTGGCGATATTGTTGCTGTTGTATTAATTCAGTTGTTGTTGATAACACGGTCTCGGGAGAGGGACGACTCACTAGCTGTGACCCCGTTCCAATGGCCAACTGTTGGTTCGTCACTGCCTCGCGCAACGACTCAAGTTCTTCTCGAGTTTTCTTCATTTCGGTGATAACATCCGAGGCCATAATCGCCTCCAATTCCCGCTGAAGTCGAACGTTATCATTCTCTAGCGCCGTCAGTAAACCATTAATATCTCCAAACACTTCCGCAAGCTCATTTTCCACAACGTTACGCACAGTCTGTTCTACCTGCGCAAGAAACTGTGAGGAACTCTCCTTCAGTACTTCATCAAGGCGTGCCTTCATTGCACTCTTCTGTGTAGTCCGCGCACGGTTTACCAAAGCGTGCCGCACTCCATGTTCAAGATTGGCCATCATAGCATCCTCAACACCACGGGTTAATCCGTTCGCGATGCTTTGTGAAAGTGGATCAAGAATAGATAAAAGCACACAAGTCTCGAAGGGAGTAAACCCTGCAGAGTTGGACAAGGATGCATTTTTCTGCCGTTCTTGCTGTTGCTGTAGCTCTGTCATCTGCGCTTCAAGGCTTAAGCTTAACAACTGTTCATGTGCCCGGTGGATGGTGTCGGGAGTCAACTGAAGTACTTGCAGTGTGTTTTTCATGACGGAATCAAGTCGCTCCAATTCCTGGTGCACCTCATCTTCAGTTTGCTGCAAAACAGTTGCGAGCACGCCATCAGTTGGAGCCTGTGGCAAAGAGGCGTTGTGAAGCGCTGGCCGTGAAGAGTGCGTGAGGTTATTGGCATTGACAGCAGCCGACAGCTGGGCGCTTGCGGGACTGATGGAAGAACTACCGTGACCGCGGCCGGCAGAAGCCGCTAACGATTTCGACAAGGCCGGTGTGAATACTTTGGATGCGCCCGCACTACTGCCGCTACCAAGACCCGCCGTTACGGGTTGGTTGCTGTAACCATGCAAAGCTCCACGCTGCGTAGCATTCGCTGAAGCAGAAGTTACATCGGGTGCACTTCCTGTTGCCGTTGCGGTTGCTGGTGAGGATGTGTTAGACGATGCTGGGGGTGCCATTCCAACACTGCATATCCCAAGGCGATTAACCAGGTTAGCGATAATACTACCAGTCGGTTGAGTGGACGAGTTCGACTTTATCTTTGTGCCAGTGGTGGGGGCCAACACATTACTTGCCGGCTTCGCTGCTCCAGCAGGACTCCTACGTGTGTTCAAGGGACTTTCCCGCTTGCCAGCGCCACTGGAAGCATTGGCCTTAAGCTGCATGACTGTCAAACGATCGTCATTGTCAGCCATTATATAAGACTCTCCGCCTACGCAGTTGAAGCAAGTCCCACGCCGGCGCACCTGCCACGGTAGAGTATACCGTGTGCACGTAAATTCCTTCGGAGACTGGATCCGAACCACCGCTAACTTCCGTTTGTCATTGAACACTGCAAATGAATCGCGCGAGCCCTCCAGCGACACGATGGTACCGTCAACAGCAAACTTTCGTAGCAATGTCGGCTCTGACGCCCCACTCAGAGACCACTGATATACTACCCGCGAACAGGAAGCAACGAGAGTTGTCTTCTCAGCGTGGGGTGTATCCAGCAGGTGGAGTGAGTGAACAGGAGCTCCCTCACAGCAGGACCATGGTGGTGTGTTGCGGTTCTGCAAAGTGCAAGCAGCGACCATATTTGAATCCGTAGTGAAGGCAAACCAGCCACCTGACCCCACAGAGCAGAGAGTATTTGCAGTAACATTACTAGCCAACTTCCGCAGAGCCGTGCTGTTCTGCTTAAGCGTCGCAGTGAGAGGGGTGTCACGGTATAGCGCAATGAGGGCGGAGGAATCAAGGATGCTCGCCTGCTGGTCGTGCAGAACCAATACGTCAGGCCGCTTATTTTCTGCATTAATAAAGAATGAAAAGCACGAAATGGTGACGGGGTCGGAGAGCCTAAAGTACATGTTAATTGTAAGCTCTGCATCAGCTGAAGGGCGCCCGGTTCCTCCCTCCCCGCTGTCTGTCACAACCCAAACGAAAAACTCCCCCTTGCTGGCAGACGCTGCGACGTTGCTTCGATAATTTACAAAGCGAACGGAATGAATTGGTGTTGTGTGGCCACGCACAGTGCCTCTGGCAAGGTTCAAGCGCTTTACCACCCTCAGAGAGTTGCCCTTTTTTGTGGTGTAAGTAATGTAATGCTGAGAATCGGCAAACACACGCGGCACTTCAGGCACTTCAGTGAATTTCGCAACATCGGCGGACCACATGTGCCCCTCGCCATCATTGCAATCCGCCTCACCAAATAGATCCACAGTGATGGTCATTTAAGTGGAACCCTATGAAGCGCAACAACCAACGTCAACGAATCCAGTGTGTCGTTGGGTATGCAAACCCCCTCCCCCAGTTTTTCTTT
>NW_027123350.1:14477-14736 GCF_001457755.1 Trypanosoma equiperdum
TCCTTGTCACGGCTGCTATTTTTGCTTTGAAAGCCGCTTTGCGCAACGGTGCCTATACTCACTAGCGTAAATAAACAATCGCCACTTTACTAAATTAAGATTTAAAACCTTTCTTCTCACGACTTTCCTCTTCTTGTAATCCAACCCCTCCATTAGGGAAGCAATGTGAGCACACAAAAATAAATAAATAAATGAAGAACAAAGAGAGAACAAAGGACGATCAAAGGAGTAAAAACTCATTTTTCAAAAAAAAAAAAAA
>NW_027123350.1:14752-16074 GCF_001457755.1 Trypanosoma equiperdum
TTAAAAATGGGTGACCACGTGTAATTCGTTCATTCCGCCTCTGCATTATCACCACAATAATTAGTGTAATTACATTTTCTTCCCAAGGTCAATGTGGAGGAATATACCAGGGAGTCCATGCATTATTTAAACAAGCAAAAACAGCAGCAGCAATAACTCAAAAAGAAAAACAAAAGGGCCAGCAATCGCACCAATGATTTTTTTTTAAATTATGGGGCGGTGTTGCAACCACCTAAATGTCATAATGCCTTAATTTATTTCCCCTTCATTTTTTTTTAATTTAACTTATTTTACTTGTAAATTCCCTTCCTCATCTGAGGGACCCTTTTATTCCCTTCAAATAATGAGATTAAGCAGATATGTATATATTATTTATATGAGTAAATCACGCACTAAAAAGATGGTAGAAGGTAGCTTTAACTAAGAGCATTTTAAAAAAAAAAGAGAAAAAGAAAAGAACGAAAGCAGAAATGGAAATAGAAAAGAAAAGAAGGAGTAATCGCAAAGATATGAAAAACTGCAGCGGTGTAAAAGTGAAATATAAATATAACAAATCGAAATATTACCAACGGGTTCATACGAAATAACTCGTGGGCAAACATAAGCAGAAGCAATTGAGAAACTCTGAAAAGAAGAAGAATTTTAAAGGGAAATTAGTCGACGTGTAAAAAAGAAAAAAAAACGTGCATAGTTGTGAAACACTGTAGCAAATTATGTGCGTTTTCCCGTGCACTTGCATATGTTAAATTCTTTTTTATCCCTCTCCTTCCTCTTCCTCCTCCTCCTCCTCTTCCTCTTTCCCTTTTCATTTTCATTTTCTTCTTCTTCCTCTTTCCTTTAAAAAAAAAAACATGCATTTTCTCGTTTACTTCTTCGTACGCAATAATCATTACATTTAGTGTATATAAATATAATTAATTCTTCATTTATTTATTGTTTATCTTTTTTTCTTTTTCTTCTTCTTCCTTTTGTCCTTTTGTTTGTGCGTTGGCGGATATGGCGGCCTCAGCGGCAATAACAAAAACAATCAATATCGGGAATGAAAAAACAAAAAAAAAAAGATAATTGCAGCCAACGCAATGAAAATAAAAACAAAACGGAAGAGAAATTTTTTCTTCAAAAGAAAAAAAAGGAAGACGCACAAATAACACAGACTAAAAAAAAAAAAACGACATAAAAACCGAAACAGACGAGAAAAAAAAAGAGGGGAAAAGGGGGGAGGCCTGAATTTTGGCAACATGTGCGCTTTCACAAGTGGCAGCAACAGTAACAAAACATCTGAAAGCAAAACATGATATACAAATAAATAAATATATATATAT
>NW_027123350.1:16094-16200 GCF_001457755.1 Trypanosoma equiperdum
AAAAGAAAAAGAAAAGAAACAAGTGGAAGGTGGAATAAAACAAGTAATTAAATCAATCAAATTGTAAAACACAATTTTTCTTCTTTTTGTTTTACAAAAAAAAAAA
>NW_027123350.1:16228-16529 GCF_001457755.1 Trypanosoma equiperdum
AAGGACACAATAGTGCGAATTGCAACGACAACAAAAAAAATTAACTGACTAGGCACAACATCAGTTCCTCCACAGACACATAAAGATTTTTGTCTGTTCAAGAAAGTAAAGTTGACGAAATGAATAGAACAAAACGAAAAAAAAAACAACAAAGAAAAAGGTGAGAGCGACTGAAATAAAAAATGGGGTGTCGATCGAAACCAACAGTAGAGGGAAAAACAAAACAACAGAATCGTCAGCCACCGAAGTAAAGATTACTCTCTCTCTTTCCCTTTTTTAAAAAAAAACAAAAAAAAAAAAA
>NW_027123350.1:16549-16794 GCF_001457755.1 Trypanosoma equiperdum
CTTTGGCCCCGGTAAAGCAAAAGATTTCTAAAAAGAAAAAAAGGAAGAAAGAAAGAATACATCCCTAAATATTTTTCATTCACTTTTTGTTCCGTTTTTTTTTTTCCTCCTTTCGCACGTTTCGTGATTTTTTCCCCCCCCTTTTTTTTCTTTATTTTATTTTCCTTAAATTATCCCTCTTGCTCTCTCTTCTTCTTCTTCACCTTCTCTCGAGCCGTTTCGGTTTTCTCGTTTATTTTTTTTTT
>NW_027123352.1:0-2268 GCF_001457755.1 Trypanosoma equiperdum
AAAAAAAAAAATAGCGAAAAGAGAAAAAAAAAGAAGGGGAAATAAAGGGAGGTAAAGGAGGAACTCATTTTCTACCATTTGCATAAAGTCAAGGTGTCACTCCTTTCAAGCGCGTTGTGTACACGTAAAGAAGGTTGACATTTTTGACAGCAAAAAAAAAAAGGAGGAAACAATAGGAGAGAGAGAGAGAAAACAACAACAGCTCGCTGCGACGAAGACAGCGTTTTCACATTAGGAAGAGAACAAAGGAGGAGGAAAAAAAAAACATTAAAATAAGGAAAGAGGAGAGGAACAACATTTGTCACGTTGTTTTCTTTTTTTTTTTACTTTGGAGATGAGTGAGCGGATTTTGCCGTCGACGTTGCGTGGAGTAACTGATGGGCAAAAGGAAGTTACCGCTTCTGTGGGTGAAAGGGTCCCGCTATTACCACGGAGATTTAGCGCACGACCGCAAGGCAATCAAGAGGCTCAAGAAAGAACTGCAGTGAAATGCGAGCAAGTGAGGTATGCAATTCAAGAAGTGATTGGCAGAGGAGCGTTTGGCGAAGTTTCATCTGCTGAGGTTGTGGGAACGAGAGATTTAGTCGCCATTAAAAGGGTTATTCATGACGGAAGGCTGCGACAGAGGGAGTTGACATTAATGCGTGACCACCTCGGCCCAAATACGCAACAGGGAGGCGTGTCTTCATTAGATGTTGGAAATGGGGTGGGTGCTCACGCCACATCAGTAACTGGAAGCAATGGGGAGGAGGCAAATGGTACCACTGCAATTGATGGCTTAGAAAGTTGGAATATGCCAACGATCGTGCCGTACCACCCGTGCGTTGTGAAGCTTCTGGATCATTTCTTCGCTTCTGATCCCAGTGGGGTTCAGTACTTGTTTATGGTGATGGACTACATCCCTTTGGATGTGCGCCGATTACATCATATGTTTTTGAGGCAACGGGAACAACAAATGCCAATTATACTCGTGAAGGTAATAATGTTCCAGCTTGCCAGGGCTCTGGCATTTCTCCATGCACGTGGAATATGCCATCGTGATGTTAAACCCAACAATATACTCGTTGATCAGGAAACTGGCGTCGTGAAGCTATGTGACTTTGGTAGTGCCAAGAAGATGCAGGCTGTTGGAGGAGAGGGACCACGAGAAAAGAACGTTCCCTATATTTTTTCCCGGTATTACCGCGCTCCTGAACTTCTACTTGGTTCGCAATATTACCATTTTCATGTAGACATGTGGGCCTTTGGGTGTGTCCTAGCGGAGCTTCTGTGCGGGAAGGTGTTGTTTAAGGGCAGTAGCAGTACAATGGACCAATTAGTGGAGATAATTAAAGTACTTGGAAAACCATCTGAGCGGGAACTCTTCGCGCTCAATCCACAGAGTGCTGGAAGTGCATTAATACGGACATGGGGAGATTCGCACAACGCCTCACAGTTGTCACCAACTCCATCAGGCCCCCTGCCCTCTTCCAACTCAGCAAACGCAGATTATATGCAGCGACGTTCGGCACCCCGTGTAAAATCTTTACTGTGGGTGGAAGTACTACCACCCAATACTTCGCAGGCCGCCCTGTCACTTATTGAGCAACTTCTGCGCTATACGCCAGAGGAACGACTTACCTCCGCTGAGGTTTTAGAACACGTGTTTTTTGATGAACTCTTTTCGGATGATGCCCGCCTGCCTAACGGGGCGCCGCTTCCCGCAAGTATGTTTCAAGTGACGCGAGAAGAGGCGGAGATTTTACCACCGTGGCTGCTGGAGCGCATGGCGGCGGCGGAGGGAGTTGCAAAAGGACGTGAGTTAAATCAAAGTGCGACGGCGCCGGAGAATGCGATATAATCTGCTGGGCGGATTTGTTTTTTTTGTTTTTTTTGTTTTATTTTCCCTTTTTGTGGCATGTTTGCGTTTTGGTGTGGGGATGGAATGGGGTGGGTAATGTGCACATGCTGTGTTTGTTCCCCTTTATATATATATATATATATGTTTATGTGTGTTTATGCTTCTGTGAGGACTGAAAGAGGAAATGGTAATAATAATATTAATAGAAATAATAATGGCTGTGAAGAATATTCTTGGGAGGATGAAAGAAAAGGGGAAAATAAAACACAAAAGTGAGTAATTAACACAATGAGATGGTCGTACATATGTCAGTTTTTTTAGCGTGTTGAGGGTGTTGCGTCCATAAAAAGTGTTTCGTTTCTTTTGGTCGTTTTAACTCTTAGCGCAATGGCGTGTGATAGTTTTGCAGATTTCTTCTTTTTTTTTTT
>NW_027123352.1:2284-3270 GCF_001457755.1 Trypanosoma equiperdum
AACGAGAGACATTTCTCTTCAGCACGGCGATTCATTTCTTCTAAGTTTATGTGCGTATGTACTTATGGGTGCAAAGCAAGAGAAGATATATGTGGCAGCCCCTTCCGTTTCTTTTTTTTTCTTATTGTTGTTATTGTTGGGGGTGCAAAGGACTTCGTTTGGAAGGAGGGGGAAAAAAAAGGCTTGAGCAGATTTTCGTTTTTTTTCTTTTTTAATTTTTTGTGTTTCACCTTCACGTTGAGTATAACGTCACACATATTTACGCATTTGTATTTTTGCGTGTATATATGTATATATTTATATACATATATGTACTTATATATTTATGTTTACGTGCATGCATGCGTGGGCGAGTGCGCGAGTCACTCGACTGCATCGTAATGGAAGAAACAAAAAGTGTAAAAAGCAAAAAGAAAAAGAAAACGAGGGGAGTAAAGGGATTTTATATTGAGGGCGAGGAATCCAATGAGTGTAATTAACATTGAAATAATGTTCCTTTTCATCTTTTTTTTTATACTTTATGTCTCTCGTTGTACATCTTTTTTTTTTTGTATTTGGAGAGAGGAGTGTTTTTTTACTTTTACTTTTGTTTTTTTTGATTTGTTATCACCTTTCCTCGCCCAGTTGGAGCTCCCTCCTTTTTACTTTTACTTCCTTTCTTCCGCAATATATATATATATTTATTTATTTACTTTACCAACATATTTACATGTTCCAAAAAAAAAATATATATATAAATATGTGTTTTTTTTGCTGTTGTTATTTTTTACTTTTTCACCTTTTCACCTTGTTAGATTGACGATTATGTCGTTGTTGTTGTTGTTTTATACCTTTTGAACGCTTCTCATGTTTTTCCCCTTTTTTTCTTTTTTTCTTTTTTTTTTATATGTTCGTGTGTTTATGTTTGATTTCAGTAATCTCTTGTCAAAACCACTTTCAGCAAAACAAAACCAAACGAAACAAAATAATAAATAATTAAAAAAAAA
>NW_027123352.1:3295-3418 GCF_001457755.1 Trypanosoma equiperdum
AGTTGCCGCTACCGCCATCCCTTTTCCATTAAATTAAAGGGGGGGGGAGAAAAAAAAAAGAAGAAACTAACAAAAAGTTCATAAAGCAAAAATATATATATATATTTATTTATATATTTATAT
>NW_027123176.1:0-538 GCF_001457755.1 Trypanosoma equiperdum
GAAATCGGCGCACAATATTAATTCAAAGGCCCAAGCAACTAGGAAACAACGACTTCAGAAATGCATACAGGGAAGCAGTTCTAGGTGACAACAAACTGGAAAGTCAGGACCCAGGTGATATAACACAAGCTGTAGAATCAGCGTTTGGCACAGACATGGAAACCGACTACAGGAATTTCCCGGACACCAAAGTAATCGATGTAACCGGCAAGGCACCTGAGGGTAAAGAGTTGAGCACCATCAAAGATTTAGACGAGCTGGATAAGCTCCTCAGACACTATCAACAAGCTCTAGTTACGAGCCTAAATAAGGAAGTAACAGACCTAAAGGAGCACCTGAAAAACTTTGGTGCCAAAGCACCTGAAAAACCGCAGAAGCAAATTTTCAACGACGTAGGGGAAAACAAAACAAAATGTGGCGAAACAGAAGGGTGTCATTTTGTCGATACAAACGAGAGGGGCAAGCAATGCACATTGACGCAAGAAGCAGATAAAAAGGCAGTAAAAGAAGCACCAAAGCAAGAAACAGGGAAAGGTGG
>NW_027123176.1:548-739 GCF_001457755.1 Trypanosoma equiperdum
CCAATGCACATTGACGCAAGAAGCGGATGAAAAGGCAGTAAAGGAAGCACCAAAGCAAGAAACAGGGAAAGGTGGGAAAACTGACTCCAAGTGCTCCAAATATGCCAACAAAGATGACCGCAAAGCCACAGATTGTACGTTAGAGGGTAAAACTTGCAAAGATACTAGTTTTTTCTTAAATAACAAAATTT
>NW_027123176.1:749-1696 GCF_001457755.1 Trypanosoma equiperdum
ACCAACAAAGATGACCGCAAAGCCACGGATTGTACGTTGAAGGGTAAAACTTGCATAGATACTAGTTTTTTCTTAAATAACAAAATTTCACTGATGGCTGCTGCTTTTTGTGAGTTTGGTGTAATTTTAGAGATTTTTACTTAATTTCATGAAATTCATGAAAATTTATTAAATATTCTAGAATTTTCAACATATTTTAACCTTTTCTGATAAAAATGTGTAAATTAATGAAATTTATAAGGCGTCTAAAATCTGAAATTTTCGTATGAAAGTTGTCTATGTGTATGAAGTAGTAGAGTAATACGGTTTAAAATAAAGACCGATGTTTAATTTTGTTTACTAAATGGATATCAGAAGTTATGTGAATATTATAATAAGAGCAGTAATAATAATAGTTATAATAGTGATAATGATAATGATAATGATAATGATAGGACAGTGTCGGGAGTGTGTATGCACTAATATTATAGTAAGAGTGATGAATACAGAGTGAGCAGCAAGAATAGCAGCACTTAAAATTGTGAGAGTTAGTGAGGTAAAGATAGAGTAGGGGAGGGGAAGATAGGGAAGGGGAAATATCATTAAAGGGATTGCAGGAAGAAAGAGGGAAAGAAGTGGAATATGCCCTTCGCAACAAAAAACATGACAGCGGGCAGCACAAAATAAGAGGATATGACAGAGGGTAAAACGGTGGACAGAAAGACTGCACTGCAGAGACAAATGTCTACGCTACATAATCCAGAAAAACAGTGGCAAAGCCGAAATGGAGAAAAAATATATAACGAAACGATAGAACACTCGATACCACGGACCAAAGGAAAATAATACAAGACGTCAAGGATATTGTGCTGGTTGCTTCACACAGAAACAGACAGATAATACTGCATAAGCGCTGGAAACAGCAGCTGTAACAGAAGTTCATAAAGCTACGTTGATTTGAGTCTCAT
>NW_027123176.1:1706-1934 GCF_001457755.1 Trypanosoma equiperdum
AAAGGTGGCTGAGTTATTTAGCAGAGTAATCTAGTAAAACTCTTAGTATACATAATCCATGAACAGCAGGTAGGTACTTTAATTACCGTAAAAATACACAAAGCAGGATGTTAATAATTCAAAGAACAGCGTGATGTACATTGTGTGACACTAGGTATGACTAAAACGAGCTTCTAATGTGAAAATCACTTATCCGTGCCAAAAGGCAAACTACAAATCCCGCGGTTA
>NW_027123176.1:1948-2394 GCF_001457755.1 Trypanosoma equiperdum
AACATTATATATATGAAGAAACTTTCTTCAATAAACAGCTTAATATCGTAACTAAATTCTTTTCGTACAGTTTCTAAGTTTTTCTTACAACTCTCTCAAATTTTCAAAGGCGTATTATAGAAGTGAAATTTGGTATATTTAAAACTTTACTATTACAATTTTTACTGCTTTTAGTGTGCATAAACTAAATATTCCTCCAAGAAGAAACAACAAAATAAATATAAAAGAGAACATTCCTAAGAATCCCCAAAGTATTTGTGATTGTAATTCAAACTCATGCAACTAAAGGATAGTGTATACTCACATTGAATGCCAAACTGAGAAATGTTGAAATTATTACAATTACGATGGAAGGTTTGTATAGCCGTGTTAAGAAGCCTAGATGGGTTATGGAATTCTTAGAGAAAGAAAATTCAAGTGATGAGGATATTGTAATAACTGTTGAT
>NW_027123176.1:2404-4356 GCF_001457755.1 Trypanosoma equiperdum
TTCAGAGGGTTTGCGCTTGTAGTTCAAAGTCATGCAACACAAGGATGGTGTAGACTAACATTGAGTGCAAAACTAAGCCATGTTGAAGTTATTACAATTTCAATGGGAAGTTTGTATAGCAATGTTAAGAAGCCTAGATGGGTTATGTAATTTTTAGAAATGCAGAATGCAAGTGATGAGTATTTTTTAATTCATTTAGATGGTTACGATGTTTTAGTGATGGAAATAAGTATAAGAATGCTGTGGAATATTTTATACAGAATAAAGAAGATCATGAAGAGAACATCAGTGAAGAGGGTATCTTCAAAAAGAGCATTTGAAAAGATGTTATTGTTTTTTAACGTTAGGTAAAGGAGAGAAGTTGGTAAGAATGTAACAAAGTACCAGCGCCTCGTCTAAAATTGAAACTTATATGGCCGACGTGTATAAATTTGATTTTGAATATGGAAGTATTTGTGGTGAAAAATTTAAAGCCAGGAATTTGTTTAACGCTTTTAATGTGCGAGAAGGTAGACCAGGGATTTACTTCAAGGCAACAGTAGCGAAAGAAAAGGTATAATCACCCTGTCATGCGACAGCATTCAACAAGAAACTCCATCAAAAAACAAAAGAAGCAACACGGACGGACATGGAAGGCACCTATCATCTGAAGGAGACATAAAAGGTAAATGCATCGTACTACACCACTAGCAGATAAAACCAAAACCTACAGTGCGCCACAGTACATTTCTATCCAGGTGAATTTTCGAAACCACTAATGGTCAAAGAGCAAGAGATACAAACCACTCAGTTCTCTAGACGACACACATCTCTAGGAAGCGGTCACCAAGCTGCACTAACTTTCATTTTAATTGTACCGACAGCGCAAAAAGCTGTGTTCCGCACTGAGGCGGCGGCAGCGAATTTAGAGGAGTTCAGGATCCTGTGTCGGCTTATATCATTAGCACATTTAACACCACCAGACCAGAGCAAAAATGTTGTGGACGACAGTGTCGAAGCAGAAATTGATGTGCTAAACATGAGCGTCCAGGAGGAAACATGGAAAAGCAAGTTCGCGGCAGCAACTGCACCATCAAGCTCAGAGCCGCCTGATTGCAGCAAACCGACCAAACCCGTTACTTTCGATGAAAATTACAGCCAATACAAAGCGGCCCACGACAAACTAACAGAATCTCTAAAGGACCCCCAGAAAAAAAGCACATACGCGATAAATCCGGCGGTAGCAGCATCGGCAGCCGGAAGAAGTGTGCAAAGGCAGCTGGACAGGCTCGCTAAACAAGCCAGGCCAAAAGTAAGCGGCACAAGCTCTGCAGCAGATCCGGTGGCAAAACTCCGATCTGTAAAGCACGAACTAAACCAGGCCCTGTACGGCACGCAGAACCCGCCGTCAACAGGCAAGTACGAACTAAAGTGGACAAATAGCGGGAGCCGGCAGACTGACTGCACAAACCCCAAGGGCGGTATGGTACTGCTTGCCGATCTAGGGTGCATCTGCATTAAAGAAAACACCCAGACCTCTGATGTCTGCGGCACAAGTGTAGCCTCAGGCTCCACGAACTGGCAGACCGACGCAAGCGAAACGAAACTAACGGACCTTTCTGCCAAGTGCACAACGCTAAAACCAACCGACCTAACGCCAGCCAACATAAGATCCGCAGTAGCAGCAGCACTCGAAAAAATAAAGCAGCATGCAGGAGCAACTTTCAACATGATACTAGGAAAAGAAAGCAACAACAAAGACTTCAGGGCAAGCGACGAGGCCGGCTGCGTCGACTACAGCGCAGTTATATCCGGCGGCAAACTTGTACATATAGAACCCACCTGGGCTGCGCATATGCTAGCAGCAGCCGACGCACCACAACAATTGGAGGAAGCCGGAAAAACATCAGAACAAGCCCGGGCTCATCTAGAAGGCCTCAAAGAGCGAGCAAAAGCTTTACACACAACGCTAC
>NW_027123176.1:4366-5023 GCF_001457755.1 Trypanosoma equiperdum
GTGGAAGACACAATCTCTACACAGCCACAGCAAACAGACAATGCCAACCCCGTTTCCGAAAAACAGATATGCAAACCGCAAAACAAAACCGCCACCGATTGCCCAAGTGAACACTGCGATTATGACAATAAATAAACAGATGGTAACAAATGCAAACCTAAACCAGGATCAGGAACCACAGCAGCAGGAACAGGAGAGGCATCAAAAGGGGGAGCAACTACAACTGGGTGTGCAGCGCATTTCAATGATCAAACCGCTTGTGAGAAAATGAATGAAGGGAAATAGAAACCTGTTTGTGCGTGGAAAAAAGGTGGCGAAGGCGAAAAGGATAAAGACGAGCTTAGGTGCCGAAATAGTAGTTTTCTAGTAAACAAAAAATGTGCCCTGATGGTTTCTGCTTTTGAGAGTTTGTTGGTATTTTGAGAGAATTCAATTTATTTTAACACACTTTGTTGAAAATATAAATATTATATTTTTAATTAAAAAATCTGTGTAAAAGTGGTCTATGCGTGCCGGAAAATTTGGTGTTGAGGTGTGAAAAATGATTGTTATTACAAAAATTTTATAATTATGTTTAACTTATTTGCTTTATAGATATTAGTTAGGATTATAATAGTAATAAAACAATGATAATAATAATAATGATAGAAGAGTGTT
>NW_027123176.1:5078-8140 GCF_001457755.1 Trypanosoma equiperdum
CATTAATATTTATGAAAACATAATGCACGGCAGAAAAAAGTTTAAAGAGTAGCAAGTGTTCAAATGGAGTAAGTAAGTGAGGTGGGTGATGACTCATAGAGAAAAGGGACTATTATTATCAAAGGAAAAAGTGAGATAAAAAAAGAGAGAAATAAATAGGAAAATGCTCAGTTTGAAACACCATCGTGACGAGGGCCATGGTAGTTAACGAAGAGATAATGGTGAAAAGAATCGTGCAGCGACAGAGTTCAGTATACAAACCAAATGGAGCACTAAGGTATCCGAAGTGACAGAAGTAGTTGACGAAGAGGAAGAAAAGATAATACAGAATGAAATAACAGAATAAACAACAATTCTTCACAGGTAAAAAAGAAGCAAGATGAGATTGCGCTCGATATATCACACAAAAATGGATAGATGCAACATTAACAGAAGTATAAACTATGTGTTTTGTAATTTGATTGAGCTTTTTAATATGCAGCTGTAAAGAACGCTAATATGAAACAAAAATCTGGCGACAACTATAGCAGCCAACACCTCAACAAAAAGAATAGAACATCGAAAATAAACCACGCCAAGGGATGTTTACAAATAGTAAAAAGTCACAATTAATACACTGGACTTACAATATTGGTTGACCTGTCATTCACCAAAACCATTTAATGAGCGGGTTATTCATATCAAGTTAATTGATGCACCTAGATTAGCACTGCAACTCCAAAGGCGGAAAGCAGCACGTAAAGCCCTTTTACAACCCCTGTGACGCACTATTAAACGACAGGGGCACAAGACGCAGCCAGGTAAGCGACTTTATAAACGGCAGAATGCCTCCGTACGCAAGAAATACCTGCGCTATCTTGTTGTCAAAGTTAAGGGGAAACACAGAAAGCATAAGATGACAGAAGAGATCGAGAACAATAAATGTTAAGTGTTTTGGTTATAGCAAGGTATGGGTATGAATATAAATGAGGAATCTTTTTCTTGAGTAAGTGCTTTCTTTGCATGATCAAATATTGGCTAAAGCAAAGTTAGTGTGCGCAATACGTAACTCTTTAAATTCCCTAAAAGATTACAGGCGTAAACCGAAAAAGGGAAACAGAGAATTGTAAACCACTGAACAGCATTATTTTTTTTTTGCAATTACCAAAGGAACAATCGCGATGACAGGCTCAGCTCTGCAGTGGCACTTTTTTTCTCTTGCAGCCGCAACGTCATCGGCGCTAGGGGACCAGGGTGAAATACTTGCAGCAGCATGGTGGTCGCTGCGCCAACTGTCTTGTGTACTCAAGAAGGAACCACAACCAGCAGCAGCCATAGATTCCCGGTCGACAGCAGCATTTGACAAAACTCAGCTAATGTTAGAAAAATAGAAGTTTACACTCTTAAAAAGCAATAGAAACCAACGTTTTCAAGCTTCTGCCTTTTCTCTACGCGACCAGAGATTTCCTCACGGAATCAGCACAAATAACACAACCAAACCTTTCAAAGGCAATAAAACTAACAGCGCACGCGCAACGAGCCGCTGGGAAAATTGACGAGTTTGCCGACCTGTTGTTGGAAAACGCGCAAACTTCTTCGTTGTCTTGTATCGGAGAGACGGGTAACACCATCATCGCCAGAGCGATCGCACGAACAAGGATGGCAGCCTGCATGTCAACATTCACTGGCGATATCGATGCACCGTCGCTAGAGAATGGCCCCAACAAGGTAGTCACCGGCAAGGCGCCGGATGGCAACACCAAGACCAGCAGGACAGACAGAAAATGCATTATAACAGGCACAGGTGCAGAAAAAGACATGTTTGACGTGGGCAGCAGTCACAGTTCCGGTCCACTGAGGCTAACAGGCGAAGAAATCGAGATAAATGCAACAAACGCCAAACTAAAGGCACGATCAGAAGACAGCGACTGAAACAGCCAAAAAAACATACTTTGTGGCAGCGCTATGTATTCTTCCGAAGCTAAAAACTGTGGAAAACCACACTGCCGTATCTAAAGACAACAAAACAGCCGAAGAACTTATGCTTAAAACTGATTTCAGCGATTACTTTAAACAGACATTCGCATACAGCCTAAAATGAACAGCGCCAGACTCTAACGCGGCTATAAGCGAGGCTACAGACACATTCAGAAAAGATTTCTTGGGCCATATAGAGGACGAGGAAATCCCTGCAGCAGCGACAGGAGCCTCCGGTGCCAAGAAATTACGGGAAATCAACACCATGAAAGACCTACATCTAGCAGCAATATATTATCAAAAACAAGCCTGGGATAAATTGGCAGAACAAGCGAAACCAATTAAGAATCTTTAAGCAAAAAGTGAAAAGAAAGATTCAAAATCAGCAGAAACTACTTGCAATGCAGCAAAAGAAAACCAAGAAGCCTGTAAAAATGTAGAAGATAAGGGGTGCATTTTCAATCCTAAAGGAGACAATGGTAAAAAGTTTCTGTTGAAAAAGCATGTAAAAGAAGCACTGGAAAAAAAACCAAGATACAGGAGGGAGAGATGGGAAAATTGACTGCTTTACCCACCAAGATCATACACCTTGTAAAAAAAGAATGATGGACTGCCAGCTTCTTCCACTCCGTAAATGTAGTTGGATAACTTTCAGACATAGGGAAGACTTCCCAAACCTGAGTGCCGTTCCTCCAGTATTCTCGTCAATAAGGAATTTGCCCTGATAGGTGCTGCTTTTGTAAGTTTGATAACATTATAGTATTATAAGGATATCTGCTCAATTTTATGAACTTTACAAAATTTCCTACCTAGAGAGAATTTATTAAATTCTTTTTAATATGATATATTTAACATTTTAATGTGACTGTGAAAATTAGTGAAAAAATTTTTAAATCTGAAATTTTAGTAAAATGTATATTACTGTGTCCTGTGTATGCCGCTTATTATGGTGATAAGGTGTAACAAAGTGAGTAACATTTTAATTTTGTTATTTTGACCTATTTACGGATAGTGGCTAGGCTTAGAGTTATAATAATAAAGATTATAATAATAGGAGGCAGTTGTGAACGTGTTTGTACTAATATTATAATAAGAGCAGTAATAAT
>NW_027123176.1:8150-11316 GCF_001457755.1 Trypanosoma equiperdum
CAGTGTATATACGAATATTATATTAAACATTTTTGATAGCTGAATAAGTATACAAATGGAAAAACTGAAGGCAACGACAATGGTGAAATTGAAGTAAGTGAGTGGGTGTTTAATTAAATAAAACATCAAGCACACGTTACATTATAAAATGGAAAGCAGAAAGAGAAACATAAAGGGAAGAAATTTTGAAGATTCCTAGTTTCAATCACAAACATGAAAATGGTCATCATCATGCGCAGGGCCATGATGGGGGACAATGAGGAATAGAAAGAGTCCTCTTTAGTAGCCAAATCAAATTTCCAAGTCATCTGCCGAAGCGTTTAGAGAGGGAAAAAGGAAAAGAAGATAATTAAATATGGCATAAAACGATAAACTACAAGACGTCGTAACAAAAAAGCACATGAAACAGTAACCGATAACGCCACGTATTTTACTAAAAATGGATATATAAGCCATTGAAGAAACAACAGTAGCAAACGTGGTTTTTAATTTAATGGTGAATTCTAATATCCAGCTTTAAATAAATAGGAACACCAACAGCAGAAAGAAGGAATTAGATAATTATGAGGTAGTGTGGGAGCCTTTTTCCCATAAAATATAGTAGTAATGGTCAAACCTTGTAGAAACAAATGTTATATTATTGGGAGAATAAGTATAAAACCAAGACTACTAATGAATTTCTTTGGCAAGAAGAAGAAGGGTAAAGATGCGAAAACTTCTTAAAATGGTCCGAGAATTAGTCGTTAGAGAATATTCATGTAAAGTGTCAAAAGTTTGTAATGATACACCACCACTACCTATTGGTTTACCGGCCAGACACTATGACTGTTTCAAGAGTGGCTAATTAGCATAAAAATACACGCTGACGCGGTGTTGAAGAATAACAAGAAGGTTCAAAAGAAAAAAGAGTGCACGAGGTTACGCAGTCACCGTGTGATAGACTAAAGAAACCGAAGATCAGATGGGATTACAGTGTAAAATACATACAATCATGCGTGCTGCAAAACAATTGGCGTTATATCATTGTAGACGATGCATTCAGCAAGCAGAAGCTGGACTGAAATAGACTGACTCAAAGAAACCATAAATTTTAATTGTTTTATATATAGGAATAGAACGATAAAGAGCAGAATAGCGGAAGTGGCAGACTACATCTAAATTACAATCAAAAATGAAATTCAATTAGACCACAGAAAAAATAAAAACCATACGCACCTAATAACTATCCATATGTGTCAGTAACTTCGTTTTGACTACACTTTTAACTTTATAGGCAAAGCAGACTACCAGATGAATTCACACGTTATATTAGCTTTTGTTTTGCTGCTTTTACCGGAATTGGTAAAATATGCAAGAGCTGCTCAAGGCGACATGCCAAACGGGAAGGAATTCCACGTGATGTGTTCACTTATTTCATTAGCGCGCAGCGATCTAACAAGGTTAAATGTAGCGGAGCTCAGTACCGCCGATGTCAGCGAAATAGAACAGCTAAACATGTCAGCCAGTGTAACTTCATGGTACAATGAATTCGATGACGAGGTCAAAGACGCACAGGCAGAGAAAGCAGAATCGACATGCTCCAAGATAATGGCACACGACAAGGAGAACTGCAAAACACTCTACTCCAAATGGCAGGCCACCAAAGCGGCATTCATAGCGGGTTCTAAAACTAATGAGAAACTCAAACTCAAAAGAGGGCCACAGGAAACTGTCACAGGCAGGCGGATCCAAAAACAACTTGCACTAATAGCTGACAACGCCAAATCGATCTACAACGATTACGAAAAGAACATTAAGCCAAGTTTGGCTGACGGAGCACCTGATATCAGAGCGGACCTGGATGCCGCCATATACGGTACAGGAGCTTCCGCAAAAGACGGCAGCGAAGCAGCAGCAATAATACACAGCGGGAGCAGGGAAGCCAACTGCGCAGTGCCAGAAGCCGGCAAATCCCTCATAGATGACCTGATCTGCCTGCGCGCCACAGATAGCACCACCACCGACGTCAAGCTCTGCGGGCACACAGTGGCTACCCACAGCCAGGCCTGGGGAGGAAGTTTCGTACCAAAAACAGCGTGGGACACACTGGAACCCAAATGCCAGCCGTTTACGGGAAAACTCACGGCGCACGAAATCACGGCAGCGCTAGCAGCATTTAGAGCGGCGCTTAAGAGCGATAAGCAAGCCGACCCCGGCACTGTTATCTTGGGACATCCGCATACCAACGGCAAATGCCCAAGCCAAGCAAAAGTAGCCTGCGTAGACTACACAAAAGCAATGACGCAGTGGCCAAGCGAGCCAAACAACGAAATCAAATGGTACAAAAGCCTGCGCAAGCGGCAAGCAAACTTTTAGCACGAGCTCAGCAGACAGCAAAACAGGAAAAAACCGCTACAGAACTACAACACCTCAAACTCAGCGCATGGCAATTGTACGAAGCAACGAAGATCGAGGATTTACCAACAGCACCGGCACTAACGCCAAAAGGAAACAAAGAAACAACAGCAGAAGGGAAGAAAGCATGTGAAAAATACAATGGAAACCAAAAAGAGTGCCCACAAGACAGCTGCACATATGATAAAACAAAAGAGGAGTGCACACCTAAAGCAGGAGCAGAAAGCACAACAAAGGGAACAGGAGAGGGAGCTGCAGGGGGAGAAAACACAAACTGTAAGCAACATTAGGATAAATCAACTTGTGACAATCGCAATACTGCTTGTCAAACTTCTGTTGGTGGATGGAAAAAAGGAAAAGATGGCGGAGACGACTAGAATATGGAGAAGTGCGGAGGCAATAGTTTTCTCTAAAATAACAAGTTTGCTCTAATTGCTACTGCTTTTACGAGTTTGGTAGCATTCTTGTATTTTAAGGAATGTTTTTAATTATATAATATTTTCTATTGTAAGAGAGTTTAATATATTTTAACACTTTTTGTCAAAACGTTTAAGATTGTTAAATTTTTTGAAAATTTGTATGATAGTGACCTGTGTGTGGCAAGTAGTAGAGTGATAGTGTATTTGAAAAAATCTGTTTTTACTTGGTTTGTTTTACTAACTTTAATAATATTATTTAGGATAATAGTAATAATAGTAATAGTAATGATAGAAGTGTGTTTCGAGTGTGTATATACTAATATAATAATAATAATAATAGGAGAGTGTTGTGA
>NW_027123176.1:11326-20985 GCF_001457755.1 Trypanosoma equiperdum
TTATACGAATATTATAACAAAAGCAGTAATGATGAAAATTTACGGTTATTGTAGAAGCAGGTGAAGCAACAGGAACGGTGAAATGGGAGTAAGCAAGTGGGAGAGAGCAAAAGGAATATTATCAGAGAAAATAAAAAAATGAAATGGAGGGGGAAACGCAGTATTGACAGTACGAAACACAAACGTAACGGTGTGCGTCATTATACGGAAGGAGATGAAAGCGTTAATATCATGGATAAATAAACTCCAGTTTACTCTTCATATAGACGTGATCCGGTATACGCAGAAACATAAACAAAATACGAATAACCAGGGGAAAGTACTGATTGTAAAAACTTTATACAGAGAAATACGGAAATAAACGGAAATACACACCATAGAGAAGTGAGACTGGTTAGATCCTTACTTTACGGCAAAGTTGATACATGCTACTGCAGCACTCACGGGGAAAATGTGGTTTTTAACCTAGTGATGCATTCTAATGTTAAACACTTACAGCAGGCGACACATTTCCAAGGGGTATATACTAGTTTTTTCTGGCGTAACGCAAAGGATTAGGAGGGCGCTGGAAAGCCAGTGGGTATTTCCTGTGGTAATTTTGACAATAATAACAGTTCATCATTTCAGCATCACCAGAATAATTCCTTAAATTTTGCCAACAATGGCCGTATTGAACACGGGCATAAAGAGGCTGCGGCGCGGAGCAGCAGCTTTGTGACGTCGCCAGAATTGGTCAGCTGCAAGCAGCTCAAACTAAGCAACCTTAGCTGAAACGAAAAAGCCACAGCGCGGAATGCAGAGAACTCAAGAAGCTGCCACCACTTGCAGAAAAGCGGATAAGTCCGGACACCAAGCAGCGGCCCTGTGGAAAATAAAAAAAGCGGCAAACTCAAGCAGAAGAATGATAAGTGGTGATCCCAACTCACTCGGCGTGCACCGGCATTTTACCCACCCAATACTTCTTATTCAGTTTGCGCTGCAGATCCACAAAGGGACGTAAAGGTATTACTGCAAGTTGTAATTCTCACTTTGTCGACAGCAGAAGCGGCACACGACAAGTGCACTGACCGGCAAGCAACATACCAGATTATACTCAAGAATTCCCAAAAAAAGGGATCTCCATCTATGCGAAAAATTTTAATAATGCACCTAGGTGTGTTTACCGTGGTTTTATCCCGAGTCAACAATAATTGGCGCGCCGGAAGCAGCGGAAAAGGTGTTGCAGTGGTGCAACCGTAAATCAGGCCTTGTATTTTAAAGTAAGCCCTTCCAAAAAACAGAAAAGATAGCGCCTATAAAGAACATTAATAAAACACTTCTGTTTAACTGTTCAACATGGTAAGCAAAGGTAACCTGAATTTCCCGATATAAATAGTAGGCACGGCAAATCCTGAAGGCAGGTGAATCAAAGATGGAAAGAAGAAGCACAGAGTTGGCGCTACTTCTATTACTAAACATCGCTGCGCCGTCACTTCAAGACCCAGGATATGACACAGCTGGAGCAAAGGTAAGCAACGTTTGTGAGGAAGCAACCTACGCCAATGCGTTGGCTTATCAGCTCGAACAGCGGTTGGAACCACTAAAAATAAGCGTAGCAAAACTAAAAAACTCAGCGCTTGCCCATGCAATGGATGCAGCACAAACAGATGACGTCCAAAGAAAAAGGGGCTCAGCAGCGCTAGCGGCACTGGCGCACAGCCGATACGCGACCGGCGTTTTAACCCTGCAAGCATCACAACAAAAAACGCTGGAAGCAACTACAGCCCTGAAGAGCAGAGTAGCGCAGATTCTAGCAGCTGCATCAAAACACTTTACTGGTTCAGGCACGCCAGGGCAGGCTGCAAAAACGGACAACGGCGGGCGGTTTGACAGCGGGAAAGTCTGCACATTCAAAACAACATGGATGCCGGCACAGCCGACACCATGCGATGTTACTAAGCTTTCTGGTGGCAAGATACTACTTTCAGAAACAAACCCAGAAGGCCTAAAGAAACTGAAACTAACTCCGGACACAATCTTTAAACTTCAGATCATAGAACTACAAGCGGAAGCCAAGGGCAACATGGCAACGGATCCAACACAGGGACAAAGCGACGGGGCCTGTATCAACGCAGGGTCAACCCGAACACCCAAAACCAGCGGCATCACTGCGCAGGCAACAGCGGTACAAGAAGCAACAGCTCAAACGGATGTCGGCATCTACAAACAGGAGGACAACAAGGAGTGGTGCGAGCAACTAACCGGAGAAGCTGACACAGATGGCCCCCTAACGCAAAAGCATCTTCGATCCAAGCTCTGCGAAGCGTTAAAAGCGCCACTCACAGCACCGGCATCACCAGAAGAGGAAACAAACGCGACATTGAGCGGCGACGCGGACCTGGTGAAGATACTCTTGGCCATGGACGGCAAAGACAAACCAGCAGCTAACACAGCAACAGCCGACCTAATCAAACACGCGCTAGGACCCGACGATACAGCCTACGAAAGCAACTTCAAAAAACCGGTAACTACACAACAACAATACATCTCCATAGGAGGCTCAAAAATCACAGGAACACTTCTGACAACAGCAGCTAGCGCCGACGGACCAAAGACCCATGCCTATTTACTAGGTCAAGAAGCAAGGCACGCATTAGTGGCTAAGTCACTTAGTGACCAGCAAAGCGAAGCGACAGCTACGCAAAAGCAATGTAACACCCACAGCGATAAAACGGCAGAGTAGTGCACAAAACTTGGTTGCGACCATGATGCTGAAAAAAAGAAATGCAAAGCTAAACCAGGCGCCAGTGGAGCGAAAGCAGAAGGAACAGAAGAGAAGACAACAGATAAATGCAAAGGGAAAACTGAAGGAGACTGCGAATCTCCGGATTGCAAATAGGAAAATAATTCTTGCAATGATTACAGTTTTCTCGTAACTAAGAAATTTTCTTTGGTGTTGCTTTCGTGGGTTTGTTGCATATTATCATTATAAAAATAATGGATTTTCCCAACTTTATTTTTTTAGAAAAATTTACTAATATTTGATATTTTATAACACTTTTTCGTATAAATGTGCAAATTAGTGGAATTTTTAAAAGTTTTTAAAACGAAATTTTAATGAGAAAGTTGCTTATAGTTGCGACGTCGTAAGGTGATGCGGTATGAAAAATAGTGAAATTCTGAAATATTTATAATATGGTTTATATTGTTTATTTTAAGAATAATAATTGTGGCTATAATAGAAATAGTATCAATAATGATAAGAATATGTTTTGAAAGCGCATGTGTCAGGAGAACAATAAGAGATGTCGTCACCAGTAAATTTATGTCTGAAGTAGAGAAGTTTGAACCAATTTCGATGAGGAAATATGAGTAAGAGCTGGAGTAGAAGAGAAATATATTTTTTGAAGAAACGCACAAAAAGAGGGTAAGAAATATAATATGCGCATATTTAAACACAGTGATGTCTATGATAATCATCATAATTAAGCAGAGGATGGAAAGGTAAACGAAAAACAGGCGGAGTGCAATTTACATGGACGATGGAGTCGGTAAGTTGTCCACGGAAGCAGTGATAGAAGGCGAAAAAGAAGAAAAAATACGGAATAAAATGACACAATATATAACGCAAAACAGCTGAGAGAAATATAACACATCAGGAGAAAGAAAAGGAAGAAGTTGTGAAAGCCTTTATTTCTCAGAAAAATGGATAGGTGCAACAACAGAAGTGCTAGCGATCCATAATGTCGGATTGTGAAAAGATGTCCGGATAGATTGAGGAGATTAGGTTAGTGTGAGGTAATATCGAGGTCCTCTCAAAAGATATAGCGATAATTAATCAGATTTATGAGAAACTATATAATATTGTCGAGAAGATAGTGTTAATACCAGGACTTCGAACATATTACTGACCGTAGAAAAATAACAGTAGAAACGCAGAAACTATTAAAGCAGCGCATGTATGCATATCCCGATGAACTTTTATGAAGAGAAGATAGTTTTAAAAATGCTCTGCATCTCGCCTACTGTAACAATGGCAAACCAGTTTAAACCATTGAAGGAGCGTATAATTCATATACGCATACACGCTGATGCAGTATTGATGGTGTATAATCACAACTATCAAAGCAAATTAGTGCAGAGAAGACTGTAACTGCCAATAAAAAGACTAAGGGAACCAAAAATGTTACAGGATAGCATTGTAAAATGTTCAAGATCATGCGTGAGTCAAAAAAGTCAGAACTATATAATCATTTAAGATGAAACCGCACAACGAGAGTTGTAGTGCAATAGACGCACACAACGGTCATAAATATTAGGTGTTTTAGATATAGATAGAGAATGGAATAGATTAGGGGCTTAAAAAAAAACTTCTCTAAAAACGAAATTTAGGTGAAAACATTTTGTGATTTCCGTGGGTTTTATCGTGAAATCGGCATTTTTTGCAAGTTAAACATATAAAAAAGCAATCATTTTGGGTGATAATTTGCGTATTTACATTATTTTTATATTTATAAATTGTGATACACTATCCGAAAAGAAATATATAAAATAGTGTTATAACAAAAAGACTGCACATTTGGATCACGACCAAGCGCACCATTGCCAATATACTCTCGCGAGCTATTCGCAGAGCGCATATATCAACCTAAAGTGTTATTGTGAATACACATCAATTTAGCGTTGAAAAGGAAGCTGAGAAAAACCGCATAATTCGTTTAAAAGTGAGTCTGTCAATAACAAAAAATGATACTGATTATGAGCGGACAAGCATTCATTTGCACCGGTGCACCGAGATGCGGACGAAGCACAAAAATAAGCAGAAAAGTTAAACAGAGCAATACAAACCGGAAAAGTGCATCCAAATAAAACACAAAAATCGCAATAACAGCTTTATTGAATCACAAAATAGTGTAAAAGCAATCAGTTTTAGTGACTCCTACTATTAAAAAGGTTGAAAGAGTTATCATATGAAAGCATGCATTTTAGTTCTAACAAAAATCTAATTAAAGGCGTGAAAACAGATTAAATTTTAGTTTCAGTAGATGAAAAATAAGGTGACTATTAATAATGCAACTGTATCCAACCGGCCAGTCAAAAATAGTGATGTGTGTACGTTTTCTACATTAATTTTATGCTCCTTACAGCTTTCCGTATTGGTAACCTTTTGCAGAAGCCAACTTGGAAAACCGAAAGAAAACAGCTGAACTCAGCATCCACCGTACATTTTCCTTCTACATAAACTTTTGCAGGCTTGAAGCTGTAGGCGACCACCGAGAGAAAAATAACAGCACTAACCTGGAAGAAGATTGAACGCCATCGGAAGCAGTAGGCACAAAGATACTCAGGAGTTGATAATACTCTCCAGTAAAACAGACCGACAAAATCTTTCTACCAGCGCCTATGCAGGCACAGAGATGTGTAAGGCAGCGGAAGATGCACACCTCCTACGACCTCAAAAGCAGTGTAATTCTACTCATAGCATCTATAACAGAAGCAGAAGCAACACAAACGACAGGCAACGTTGAACATACAAAAATCAACACGCCTTGCAAGAAAGCCGTGTTTGCTAAAGCAGCGGACCAGAAATATAGTGTACTTGCAGCGGCGACAGCTGGAAATGCCAAGGAGCTAGCGACACTAGCGGCGGTCTGGCGGGTTTCAGCAGCAAAACAGCTAGACACGGGCAAGTCATCTGTTTTCACGGCAGCCGCAGAGCTGGCAACCGCCAAAGCTTTCGCAGCACTTGACACACACACAAAGCGGGCAAACGACATGCTAGCAGCGGCAAAACTTCTGGAAAGACGGCACGGCTATTTGCTCGGAATACAAGCAATGTTGCAGCCAACTGTGACAAAACAGTCAACGCCCCTTAACCCCGGCGACGGGACCAATGTCATAATAAGGCTGGGGGCGTCGACAACGCTACAGCAGACATGCAACAAAGAAACACAAAAGGCAGGGGCCGAAGAAATCAAGGCGACCGCCGCCGGCAATCCAAGCTGGAAAAAAATAATGTTCGCCAAGGATGCAGACATAATCAAGCTATTTCCAACGATCACTGCGGGACTAACGTTCGCATCCGGCACATGCACAGGATCAGGATCAAACGACGGTAACTACTACCCGGCAATGACAAGCTGCGCCAGCGGACTGTCAGGCATGACAGCGGCAACTTTTACACCAGGGGCAGCGACAATATCGTCTGCAGAGGCTTTGCACTCAGACGAGACGCAAAAAACGTGTGCTGTCACGACAATTAGCGACGAAGAAAGACGAAGGCCCATGAAGGAGCTGATCAAGAGCCTTTGCGGCGCACAGGCCGCTGCGGCAGCGAAGGTAGACAGCGTAGCTGACCTAACCCTGGACGCGATCTCAAGCGATCAAGCAGTCATAACAGCTGTCCGAAACGGCGCGCCACAATTCAAAAATGTCAGAGATAGTTCAGAAAGCGCGGCAGCGGAACAAATAAAAAAGTACATAAAACAAGTGCTTGGCGGCGACCAGCAAAAGTTTGAAGAGTTATTTGTAACAAAACTTCAAAACGACGAACTAAGTTACAGAGGCGACAAAGATACAGCCAAAGAAAACCTCAAGACTTTAGCGCAGAAAAAAGAAAATGGAGCGGCGATTACTTATTTCTTAGACAAAAAGACCCCAAAACCACAGGCAGAGACAGAAAAGACAAGCACTACAGCTGAGAAATGCAAAGAAGACACAAAAGAAAATGAATGCAAAAAGGACAAAGATTGCAAATTCAGTGAAGGTAAATGCAAACTTAAAATGGGAGTGAAAGCAGAGAATGACAAGAAAACTACAAACACCACAGGAAGCAATTCTTTTGTCATTAACAAGGCGCCTCTTGTGCTTGCATTTTCGATTCTAACATCACACTTTTAAGATTTATTGGTAAAGAATATTTTTTAACTATATGAAACTTATGAAATTTAATAAAACTTGTTAACAATTGTTGTGTTTTAACACTTTTGTAAAGCCTTTGCGAAATGTGCAAATTTTTAAAATATAAAATTTTGGTATGATATGTATCTTTGGGGAAAAATATGGATATTTTGTATCTAAAACACGTAATATTATAAAACATTTTACTATGGTTAATATATATAGATACTACTTAGTGTTATAATAGTAATGACAATGATAATAGAATTCTGTTGCGAATGTGTATCATTACTGTTATAATAGGGATGCAAAACCCGTAATAAAATGTAATTTTCAGTCGGAAGAACTCTTTATTTTGTGTTTTAAAACAATCCAGCGCATGATTTGGCTTGCAGCTCCAATTACAGCTACTGCCGGAGAACTAACACTACATACACCAGACGAAAGAAGCATAAGAACATGGAAGTCAGTGTTTTTTGAGGCGAAGTTTGTAAATTGACTAGCGAACGCTATTTTCACAGGAGTTGTAAACACAACATCGATCAAAAAAGAAAGTACAGGCGAAAACACAAAGTTTTAACCAAAACCTGTCACAGAAACCAGTAGTTTTACAAGCGCTGGCGATCTGTAAGAACACAACGTTGGAAGGCAGCTGATTTAGCCGCAGAACGGAATTTTCACACTGCTAAGAAATAGGTATTGAATGTTCACAGGTAACGACACCCAGAGAGCACAGCGAACCAGTGGAATGGTGATAAGTTGGGGTAACATTGAGATTTCACAGAAAAAATGATGGATAAAATGCGCGGGCATTTAAAAAAGCTATCAAAAAGCTGATATCAGCCTTCTACCACAAACAAAGCAATCTGCTATAAACACCAAGTTCTACAGAAAAGACAGTGATGCCGGCACATGGAAACAATAGCAACAGAAGTCTAGTTGCAAATTTGTAATTTTTAGGGTTGCTGATGTAAATCAATAATAAAAGAGCGTTCAAAGGTAACTTTTCTGCGCTAAAGCCCTGTAAAGTTAATAAAAAGCAGCAAAAGATGGATTTTTTCACCTCCGTCATGGTGTTTTCCATGAAAAACAATGGAAGCGGCGATATCAGCAAACTGGAAATCTCAGCGGCACCGTCACATAATGGACCACATCTGCCAACTGGCGCACTGCCCGCGACTTCTTTCTTTGTGGAAAATAGACTAAACAGAACCGAAACGACCAGTAACATAGTACGCTTCGACGAAAAACAACGACGTACACAGGGGAAAATACAAGGATTAATAGGCCTTCTAACTATAAGGGCGTTGCTTCTGAGCATTTTGTCGCAGAAAACCGAAGATGGTTGGCAACGCTATAAAACACGAAGCATGAAGTCCGCTTTGTGATGTTGCAAACAAACTTGCAGCAGCGGCTAAAATATCAACGACAAACCTATAGAAGAGTGCGACAGCACAAAATTCGATAATAGCCAACAAACTGAAGGTAATGATGTATAAAAGTCGCGTGGCGAGAAAAGACAAGAGGCTGGAAAAAAATAACAGCCGTCGGCCTAAAAATGGTTCTAAACTCACAACCGATGAAGTAGAAACTGGAAGTAAGAAAGCAGTTGAATCCCAAGTGAAATCGAGCTAACTACAAGGGCGCATTGTAAAATTCATAGTAATAGTTGAGGTCGCCTACGGTGAAGCACAAAACCGCGGCTGCAAAGAGAACGGAGGATACAAAAACGCAGCGCAAGCACCAAATGTTTCCAGTAAGCACGGTCTACAAGCTCTCGATGTACATGCCGGAAACACAGGAGCCCATAAACTCGACCCGTCTACTATGTACAGCAACCTAATATGCAGCGGAGGGACCAAACAGACGGAGAAGATCTCATCAAAATTCAGCCTAACAAACCACAACGACAAAAGCATAATTCAAGACAAAACCATTCAGGCCCTACTCATATTTTCAGCGGACTACCCAACAACGGACAACGGTGGCGGCGATATCACCGCAGCGAACAAACCAATCCCCACACGTGCCAATACTTATACCGCGCCGGATGCCTCCAAGAGAGCCAGAGAAGAACGATAGGGTTGCTAAAGGGATGGATTACTGTCGGACTAGGATCATTGAGATACAATAAAAACAAAACCCCAAGGGAAGAAGCTAGCGCCCCTTGTGATGCCGGTCACCTCATCGTGGTGCCAGGGTTCAGTGCCCTGCTTACGCAATAGAAGCCAGGCGGCTGTGGCCATCAGCTCTTTGAGGGAACGATTGCAGCGGAGGGGCTACGGCATCGTTCAGCTGTGGGGCAAGCAGAGTCATGCTGAGAGACAGCATTATATACTCCTGTCCCTAGGCACGTGCAGCCGTACCATTAGCGGTATTATTCGCGCCGAGATACTACTGAGTGGTGATGTGGAGGAGACCCCAGGCCTTGTTTTTCGTGGAGCCCAGTGGGATTGTTCTGGACATACACAGGGCAAGCAGTTAGCTCTTGATAAGACGCTCATTGAGGAGAAAACAAGTTTTTGCTTACCGTGCGAAACGAAACTCTCCTCTCTGGAATAACAGAGTCTCTATCTACCCCTCTTTCAACATTGCAGAGCGTCGAGAAATGAAAACGGATGTAAATTTAAATTTGAAGTGTAAAGAATACCTTGGCCTGAGCATTGGTAAATAACCAGCGAGAAAACATCAAAATGACTTACTTAGTCAAACCTAATGAACCCAACTTTAACTGTAACTTTGTTAAGGGGACCTAAATCAAAGTCAATTACCAGGTTCAT
>NW_027123176.1:20995-22751 GCF_001457755.1 Trypanosoma equiperdum
ATTCTGCTTTTAGCGGCCTTGACAACCTTAGTGGCAACGCGCAGCGGCTACGTGGCCGATGTTGCGGCGTTTCCAAAGGAACAGGTGAAGCAGCTGTGCACCTTAGCAACGAAGCTGACAGCTTTCCCCTCATTATATGTCTCAGACTTGATGGGACACGTTAGCGCTGAGTAGAAAATGCAGAGTACGGAGCTCAAGTTCAGAATCTGTACCGCCCAACCCATTGCAAAAAAGGCGAAGCTGATGCTTCCAATAATAGTTGCGTACATAAACAAGTGCAAAGGCAACTTATCTTCCCTCATTACGACGATCAAGCCTGAGACGAAGCGATTGATTCCGGTACATACCTGTATGGTAGAATAACGGAAAGCCTAGATTTTTTAGTAGGCCTTCATTAAAGCAGCGGAAGCGGCAATTCTGTTGACTACCTTCCCGCCAGAAACTCGAAGTTAATTGAGGGCAAAGCTAATTTACCAGGATGTTCCAAAGAAAGCCTGGAAATAATAAGCGCTTCCAAGCATCCTTCAGTGCACCTTACACCTAAAGGATTCGTCAAACTGCTAACAACTGTGAGCACAACCAACCAAAGGGTAGCAGAAAACGCAAAATGCGATATACTAGGCACACAAAGCGCCAACAACGGCCTGAACGGCGCCCAAGTGACAAAGGGAGCCACGTTGCTCAGCGGACACATCCAACTATAGTCTAACAGCCAGACGTACACCGTGGCAGACCTGACAGACATAGGCATAAACAGCAAAACAAACGAAGCGCCTCATTTTGAGACGGCATACGAAAAACACAAGGCCTACACATCATTAGGCAAAGAAACCTGCGATATCGAGGAATTTTCAGTAGCTGGCATAAAAGGCGAATCAGAAGCTACACAGCTATTCGAAGAGCTGCTGATGAACAAAACCGGCAAAGTCACAGAGCCGGAAACGCAAAGAATCAAAGAAAAAATAAAGCAAGCCTACAAAAAGGGCAATGCCTTCCAAAAACACTGGGTCGAGAAGTCAACAAAAAATGAAGTGCCCAAAGAGGCAGCCAGACAAGAAGAAAGCGACCAACTCAACCCCAAATCTGAGGACGACGTAGATAAGCTACGATCGATATTGAACTATTACACCGCACAAGAAATAAAGAGGGAATGGACGAAAGCTACAGGAGCTGAAAGCAGTCCATCTTGCATATCCGAAAAAGAGCCAAGCAAAAAAAGAGCCTTCCAAGAAAGATTGCAAGGAATACACAGAACAAAGACCCTCCGAAGATAAGGGATGCAAATTTGATGAAACTAAATCTCCAAAATGCTTTCCAGAACCTGAAGCAAAAAAGTTAAGAAAGATGAAGAAGGTGGGACAACAACATCAGCTTCTACTTTCAAAGGCAAAGACGAGAAAACATGCGGTACCACTCAAGGTTGTAAATGGGAGGGAAAAGAATGCAAAGATTTTAGTATTATCGTCAATAAGAAATTTGCTGTGATGACTGCTGCTCTTGTGAGTTTGATGTAATTTTATAATTACCGAATTTTGCGGATTTTTCACAATTTTGTGGAATTTATGAAGTTTAATATACTTTAACACTTTTATTAATCTTTTGAAAAATACAAAATTTTATAATGATGGTTGTTTATGATTATTAAGTACTAGTGTGATAGTGTATGAAAGGTGAGTAATATTCTAATTGGTTTATTTTTTTATTGTAGGAATATTTGTTAAGACTATTATGATAATAATGATAATGATAGGAGAGT
>NW_027123176.1:22761-23943 GCF_001457755.1 Trypanosoma equiperdum
TACGGTAATCATGTTGATGGTGAACACTAAATAATTGGCCAGAACTGAAGAAGTTAAAAAATTGTATGGCACAACAGGGATAAGTGAGTGAGGGGAAGTTTGAGAGCACGTGAAATATTGTTAAAAAATACATAATGACTAACAGAAAAATGAGATGAAATATAAGGAGTTTCTAGTACAGACATGATCCTGGCTATCATTGTAAACAAGGAGACGTTGGGGTGACGATGCAAGAGACAAAAATCCGATATAAAGGATAAATTGATTCCTTATCCCTTTGGCAGTAATAGAAGTGGGATACGAAAAAGAAAAAAGTAGAACAGAAGAAAACTGCGAGATGGTAAACATAAAAGCACAGAATAAAATTATGAAAAATATATCGTTCGCCACATTTACACACAAATAGATGCATTCTGTTGCAGAGGTGACGGTAATTAAAAACAGCAAAAACAGTTCATGAACACACACTGATTGGAGTCTCATGATGTAAACCGATAGTTGTGTTAATTATCAGAGGAAGTTGACAATATATTTAGTCTATTTTAACTAATCTGTGCATTAGCCACTGAAAGTTTCATAAGAATGGATGTATAAGAAATTATAGTGCGAAAAATAATTGGAAAGCATATAGTGTGCTGCACTATGTAAAATTGAAGCTAACTCCTTAAACTAAAACAATGTAGGTATGTAATCAAAAATAAGCTGCAGACACTATGCATACACTCTTTAACACTTATAATATAACAATATAACTGTATTTCTTATATATATAAATACTATTTCCTTATATAAAGACAATAATGTCACAACCGCTCTCTTTTCGTAAATTTTCTAAATTTTCTTATAACTCGATAAATTTTAAAGGTATAATAGGGCATAAAATTTGATACTTTCAGAATTTTACTATTAACATTGCTGTTACATTCAGTGTTCTTAAGTTACACATATCGTCAAGAGGACACAAAGAGAAATATAACACAAAATGGTCCTTAGAAGTTCATAGTATTTGTGGTTGTAGTTCATATTCATACAACTCAAGGATAATATAGAAAAATATTGAGTGCTAAACTAAGCCATATTGAAATTATTACAATTGAAATGGGAGGTTTGTATAGCTATGTCAGACGGCCTAGATGGGTTATGGAGTTTATGGAAAGACAGAATGCAAGTGATGAGGATATT
>NW_027123176.1:23953-24186 GCF_001457755.1 Trypanosoma equiperdum
AGTGAGGAAGAAAAACAAAAAGCAGCAGAAAAAGCAAACCAAGAAGCAGGAGGGAATGATGCCAAAACAAACACCACAACCAGCAATTCGTTTCTTATTAAGAAGACCCCTCTTTTGCTTGCATTTTTGGCTCTAGTATAACACTTTTAGGATTTATTAGTAAAGGCTTTTTGGTCAATTTTGCAAATTTTATGAGACTTTCTAAACTTGATAATATTTGACATGTTTTAACA
>NW_027123176.1:24196-24769 GCF_001457755.1 Trypanosoma equiperdum
CGTGAGGAAGGAAAACAAAAAGCAGCAGAAAAAGCAGCAGCAGGAACAGGAGAGCAAACTTCAAAATGTCCCGGCTAACATACCAAAGAAAAATGTGAAGCTGAGAAAGTAACAATCCCCCAGACAAAAAATCTGTTTGTGGATGAATTGATGAAAAGTGTAAAGACTACAGTTTTTTGGAAATAAAATTTTGCTCTGATTGCTTCCGCTATTATGAGTTTAGTAGCGTTTTAAAATTTTGAGGATTTTTTACAGTTTTATAAAATTTATAAGGATATAATATTTTAGGATATTTTTTACAATAGCTAAATATTGACATATTTTAACATTTTTAGATACAAATGTGTAAATTAGTGAAAGTTATGAAATTTTTAAAAATGTAGAAAAACGTTTGCTACATGTACAAAGTAGTAGGGTGAGAAGATATAAAATCAATGCTATTATAATTCTGTTCATTTTGTTTAAAGATATTGGCTCTGCTTTTAATAATAGAGAAAACAGAAATTAAAATAATAATGATAGGAGTGTGTTGTCAGTGTGTGTATATACGAATATAATAATAATAATAATAAT
>NW_027123176.1:24779-25968 GCF_001457755.1 Trypanosoma equiperdum
TTTGTCTATTTCATAGATATTAGTTATGCTTTAAACAGCAACAACAATGAAAATGATATTAATAATTATGATGATAGGAATGTTTTTATACTAGTATTATCATAAAAGTGCTGGAAAAAACTGAATGTCTTACCGAAACAAAAAACGCACCAGCACAGTCGAATGGCGGGCGTGGCTGACTTGGCCAGTGGGAAAAAGAAGAGGTGAGAACATAGGACAAGTTACATTATTTAAAGGAACACAAGGAAAAATTCGAGATGGATGGTGCTTATCTCAGCACTGCAGGGGATGCTGAGTATGAGAATAAGAGAAAAATAGAATTCAGTGTGCAGCCTAAATGGAGTTACTACGTTACCCGAAACAACAGTAATGAAGCTTGTTAAATACACGCTTACAGTAGGAACGTAAAGAGAAAGAGTAGTTCTGATCACTGTCACATGAAAATGATAATCTCCTTACTGTCTTTGGTCACAGAAGTGAAAATAGCTACTGAAACTACCGTAGAAATTCATAGAGGGAACTATAAATGCAGGAAAAGTGGAATATACGTTGTGTGAGTCACGAGGTGTGGATCGAGCTAACTCCCTAAACAGAAACTTTAAATGCATGTTTAATGATAAGTTGAAAACACTGAGCATACACTCTTAAACACCTATATCATAAAAATAACTAGGCATTGCTTTTATGTGTAGAAACTTATTCTATAAATGACTTTTTTGTGATATTAGAGACCTTTTTCTTAACATTTCTAGATTTTTCTTAAAATCCTAGCAAATTTAAAAGGTATGATAGGCGTAAATTTTCGTATCTTAAGAACTTTACTATTACTGTCACTATTATATTTATTGTCTATAAGAACTGTATGCATTTAAGATCCTGAAATAAATAATACAAATAATCTGACACGGAATGATCCTAAGAAGCCAAGAGTATTTGTTGTTGTAGTTCAAACTCATGCAACACAAGGATGGTGTAAACTCATATTAAGTGTCAAACTAAGCCATATTGAAATTATTACAATTGAAATGGGAGGTTTGTATAGCGATGTTAAGATGTCTAGATGGGTTATGGAGTTTTTGGAAAGACATAATGCAGGTGATGAGGATATTGTAATCTATTTGAATGGATCTGGTGTTGTAGTTTCTGATGGAGACAAATATGAAAATGCAGTGGAATATTTTATACAAAA
>NW_027123176.1:25978-26105 GCF_001457755.1 Trypanosoma equiperdum
TATTTGGAGAATTGCTTAAAGGGAAGTGAAGAATAGTGGCCTGATAAGAGTATTTACAAACCATCGCTAATATGGAGTGCCATTCAGGAAGACTATGTTGGACAGAGATTTGTCTTGAAGAGAGGAA
>NW_027123176.1:26115-26207 GCF_001457755.1 Trypanosoma equiperdum
ATGGAGAGATGTCTTTGGTTTTTCAACGCTGTACACAAAAAAGAAGAGGATAAAAAAGATACATCATTTACTGAAATCACCTCCTAGTGGAA
>NW_027123176.1:26217-28637 GCF_001457755.1 Trypanosoma equiperdum
GTATGCTTTGAAGAGTTATTGAAAGGAAGTGAGTAATGGTGGTCAGAGCAGAGTATTTACAAAACGTTGTTAATATGGAGTGCATTTCGGGAGGAAGCTGTTGGACAGAAATTTGTGTTGGAGAGACAAATGATTGGATTGGATTATGAGGAGAGATTTTTTACTATTCAGCATAATTTGGTGTTGGGAAAGCTGAATTTATTAAATTTCTAGGTTATCCATGTGCGTGGAAGGAGAAGGCGAAATTGATTGTGAAAAATCTTACTTGGTATAAAGAATTTGAATGTGGGAGATTCAATACGAAAGACTTGTGTAATATTTAAATTTATGCTAAAGTAGAGAAATTGAATTTTGAGTATGATAAAGTTTGTGGTGAAGCGTTTGAAGAGAGGAATTTGTTTGAGGCTAAGAAGTTTTAATATAAATATGACAGAATTGACGATACCGAAAACAGGAACAAATAGAAACTTAAGGTAAATAGAAAAGAAAAGAAGATCTGTCTAGAAACAAATTGTCACGCATCACAAGCCGTTACAATAAAAGCATTTTCATGGATATTCCAGATTTAGTTCAAGAAAATAGAATGCTTAGCACCAATTAACCATGATTGGGGTGCCAAAGGCGCTATTTCTGGTCATAGCTGCTCGACCATCAATGCCAGCGGCCAACGGCAACGCCCCAGAGTTAAAAACCATGTGCGAAATATACCAATTGGCGGCAAGTCAAGGAGATATCACCACAATTAATTCCGAACCAAATGTTGAGTCAAATATGGAGCAACTGAAAACCCTAAATTTAACGGTTGAAAGTGACGCCTGGCTGGAAGACAAAGAAGGTGCACTTGCCGACAAAGACGGCACAAAGAAAGAAGATGCAAGGAAAGAGTGGCAAACAGAAAAGCTCAAACTTGACAAGACTCCAGCCGATGGCAAAGACCACAAATTCCGCATGGTTCCAAACCACAGCCACAGACCAACAGTGGCTGCTGCAATTAAAAGAGCCTTGGAAGCCGCACTGAACTTAAAAGACCAGTACGACCTAATTTCGGCACGGCAAAAAGCCGCACCTTCAGAAATTAAGAAAGCGCTAACCGAAGCGCTATACGGTACGGGCGACACCAAACTGACAGGAACTATTATGACAAGCACGGCCAAGAATTACTGCAGCACCACCAATGGCCATGCAGCGACTGTGACAGGAATAGCCTACAACTTTCTCTGTCTCTGCAGTTCAACGGACCAGGCGGACACCGTGGAGTGCGCCCACGGGATAACAGGCAACCAGTTAAGCGACCCGACCAGCGGCACCAACGCACAAACCGCACTCACAGCGACCATACAAAAATGCCCCAAGAATGTTGGCAAGAACGACCTGACAGCTCAACGAATTACAACGGTCATCAGCGCGTTTCTTAGCCTTCTGGGGGCGGCGAGCAAGGGTGTCACGGATGCTCCAGTCAGTTTTATTTACGGCAAAGCGCACACCAACGGAGACTTCAACGCCAAATCCGGTCAAGGAAACTGTGTAAACTACAAGCAGCAACTCACAGGGAGCGTAACTGTGATACCGTGGATCAGGAAGCTCGAAGACGCACAACAAAAGCTGTTAAATCAAGTAGCAGATGAGACCGCAATGAGGACGATCGCAGCTAAAATTGAAACACTGACAACCACCGCGTGGAGCGTACACGACCAAGCGCTGCTAACCCCGGATGTCGCCGCGACTACCAAGCCAAGCGCCACAGAACTCTCAACAAGAACCGAAGCAGACACAACTTGCAAAAAGAAAGGGAAAAGATAACTGCAAAGATGGATGCAAATGGGACAGTGAAGGCACAAATAAAAAGCGCGTAAAAGATCCGTATTACAAACCAAAACAGGTAGAGAAAGCAAAAAAGATTGGAAAGCTGACTGCAGTAAACTTGACACACAAGAGAAATGTAAGAAGGCTAATGAAGACCAAACCATCATAGTTTGCGGATGGAAGTAAGAAAATAGTGAAATATCTGACAAATCAGGTTACAAATGCAAATATTCCATCATTGTCATCAATAAGAAATTTGTTATGACTGTTGCTGCTGCTTTTGTAAGCTTGGCAGCATTTTAAGTATTTTTGCTCAATTTTTAAATATTATGAAATTTTCTCATTTGTGAGAATTTCCTAAAATTTGAAACATTTGATATATTATAACAATTTTCGATAAAATGTGAAAATTATTAAAAACTATATAAAATGCACATGATAGTTGCATATGAGTATAAAGTAGTAGCGTGATAAAGTATGAAATACGAATACTACTTTAATTTTCTAACAACGTTTATTTGTTTATTTTATATATATTACTTAGTTTAATAACAGTAGTAATAATGATAATAATAACGATAATGATAGTAATAATAATAATGATGATGATAATAATG
>NW_027123356.1:0-36695 GCF_001457755.1 Trypanosoma equiperdum
TTGTTTTGCGAAGTGTACGCCATTAATTTTTTTGTTGTCAATTATGCTCATGTATTTTTTGCTCTTGTTTTTTTATGATTTTTAGTCGGTGTTGTATATATTTACATTTAGATTCCACTTCCGTATAATTTGTTAGAATTTTTTTATTTTTAATATATTATATTCTTATTTTTTTGTGTTCGGTGGTGGATGGTTGCTTTTTCTTCTTAGTATATTATTAATTTGTTTTTATGGTGACGGAGGGGTTTTTCATTTTTTTGTTTAATCCTATTTTGTTGGCTGTTGCAGTTTTTGTGGGTGGCGGTTTCCTGTTTTGTTTATTGTTGTGGGTTACGTGTTTTTTTTTTTGACATTCTTGGAGCTTTGTTGATTTATTAAAATGTGTTTAGAATTTGTAATTTTAATAATATAAATAATTGCTGTGTCTTCGTTTCTGTTTTACTACATATATTTGCTAGATCTTTTGCTGTGCTTTCCTTTTTGTTGAATTTTGTAGGTTGGATCTGATGTGTATATATGTTTTTTTTACCCTTAGCTGATCTTCCGAAAAATGTTGGTGCCCATATTGTTATTACAAAAATATGTCATCTCTGTCCTTTAGTTGTTTTGTCTTTAATTGTTTCTGCATGTGTGAATCATGTCTCTGGAGCTCTGCAGTGTCGTAATGTTGATGTAGCATATGTTTGTTTGTTTTTCCAACTTTTTGGTGTAGGGGGAAGCACTGAAGAATGTGATGTACCGTTTAGTAACTGTGGTTTCTGGGCATCAAGCTTGTCTTGGGGACTCTTTGTTTTTTTTTTCATAAACTAGTGCGCAGAAATGAAAGGGTGTGCAGATTTTAAGAGATATGGCGGTGTTGCGTTTCTGGTATGTAGACAATGAAAAGTAAAGAAATATTTAAGTGCGGGTCGTATCGTTTGCTGCCGTGCTTGTTACCGTGTTCTCGAGATAAGTGGCGCGTGCCGTCGCTATTTCCCCTCCTCTGACGGACGAATGTTCATCATTTCCGTGTGATATCAATCTGCATGCTCTCTGTGTTTGGTTGACTTTGTGACGTTGCGCGATGCATGGGGCGCCGCCCTCCGGACTCAGGGATACTATAACAACAGTGTGTTAGGCAGAGCAATTGCACTTTTTTTTTATTTTGTTTGCCTACTCTTCGCTGAGTCTCGTTTTGTTGCCAATATTTTTCAGTGTTGATTGGCCTCCACAGGAACCCCACCATGGGGGAACACGGAACTGCTACCTGAACGGGGTGGGGGCGGAAAGGAGCTTATTACTTTCTACTGCAGGCTCCTTTATTCTGGCTGTGGCACTAAACACAGGACAACATGAATGTGTTTGTCGCATTGACTGTGCGCGACCGCTAAGACTTCTTACACCTTTACAGTGTCCTCTGATGTTAAATGATTGTCCTCACCCAGCTTAATGCGTTACGGAGAAACGACCTAATTTGCTTTCGAAGTTGCACAACAGGCACCTGTTCTGCATGCAAGTAGGGGTGTCGCACATGCATCTTGTGCGGATACCCTTGTAGGACAAACCAAGTTTCTGCATCACTCAGTCTTTGGATATTGACGCCGCCGAACTGCCATTGTTCACTACGGTGGGGGCATACAGCAACGCCGTAACCCCTCCGGTGGTGGCGAGGGATATCTTTATTATCTACTGGGCGTGAAAGCACGCTTTTTTGATTATATGTGCTTTGCTACCACTGATACCGTGCGTGGTAATATCGGAAAAAAAAACACCACAGATCCTATTTCACGTGGATCGCGGTAGAATACTTTAGTCCTCCCCCAGCTGAAAAGACTTGCGTTGGCAAAGTACATTCACGAAGACTAAGGTGGACTTCGCATTACGCGGGGGTTGTGTCTGGGCGGTGAACGAGTAGAAGGCAAAGTGATACCTGGTTTTCCGGAACACTCGAATAGCATGGCACCTTAAGGAGTTAAGGGTGTCAGTGGCGATAGAGGGCTGTACGTATGTGGTGCATTGGCCAGGACAAACGGGAGAGTTTAGAAGAGCGTCGGTTAGACTAACACCAGAAAAGTGCCCATAAATACACGCTTGTGTGAACATATTTGGCATAACCCGTGACAGCCATGACACTGTCACCATGTATGCTGCACTGGAGGGAACGCGCGGTAGCAGTGGGTGTGTACACAATCTCACTGAGTCATGAACCCAGAGCTTAGTAAATGCGGCATATGCACCAACGCTGCGGAGCACCCCAGTGGTGGTACATGGCAGGTACCACCGGGTGCAAAAGCAGCAAAGAAAAGGCAACTGCAGGGATTAGCAGGAGGGAATTCGCAAAGGTTCTAGGGACTCCGGAGACGGCGCTGCCTGGGGTAGGGAATTATATGCACATCTTGCTTGCCATGGAGGAATTAAAGTTAGTGTTAAGTGGATTATCCGTGAGAACGGTGTCCACAGGGAAAATGCGTGCGTGGGATTATAGAAGCTCGCTGGGGACAAAAAAACCTACCGAAACTGTATAGCCACTGTGTGGAACACAGTGTAGCACCGAAGAAGCGGAGGGAAGGGCATTATAATACCACTTCCCGAATGCAAGCAAATCCGCAGCAGATGTGATATTGCTCCGGCTAGCAACCCTTGAGAGCACCGCCCGCAAACTAATGGGATGGAATATTGCTCTCAGGTTGAAAGATTACCCGAACCATTTACCTCAGCCGCAACAATCAGGGCCCTAACCCAAGAGATCGACGGTAGGCGTTGCGGCAAAGCTGCTTAGGCCACTAAGCTGGGGCGAAGAAAAGAAAGAAAGACGGTGGTGGGAACCGTATGGTTTATACAAGAACATTCGGCTCCGTGAATCATATGTGCACCGTTGTGGCATTAAATCACTACAAAGTAGATCCCCGCCCGACGAGATGAACGGGACAGCTTCCGTGCTATGGAAGATATCAAGTGAGGATGATCAGGATATGGTTAGTAAACTATATTCGTCACCTGCGGAGTGGAGCGCAAAGCAGCCGAGGGAACGGTATTTTTCATTATCGCAGAAAAATTGCTGAAAAAAACGTAAAACATCCAAGGATAGGCACTGCTTATTTCCAAACAACACCATCATCGTTTGCATTCAAGCCAGGGAACCGACATCTGCTTACTAACCTTGCAATAACTGGAAGGGAGTCCTTCAAGTGATGAAAAATGTTACTTTGCTTCTTTCCTGTTGAAGGGCTCGCTTAGGAGTTACCTGATGCTCGTATGGCTTGGTGTCTGATTGACTGTGTTTTGTTCGCCGTTTGCCATTCACACCTCTAGTCGTGACACGTGCCGCTTTGTTCGGTGTATCTTTCATGATTTTGCCACACCATGTGATTATTGAAGACTTTGATAATATATTTGTTTGGTGTTCGGTACCTCTGTCATCTGTGTTGCATTTGCTAACTTTACCAATATGTGCATACGTGGATACGTGCGCTTTAATTTATTCCGTGAAGTGCACCGGTTGGGTTATGGATTCCCTCTTTAACTTCCATAAGGCGGATTTCCACTCTCTTTACCACAGCACCTTTCTATTATGTATGAGACGATTTAATGCTTCCTTAATGAGTGTGAACAATGGGATCTTCTACAAGGAACAAGATAAGATGCTGTTGCGGTTGTGAAAATGTGTATCAGAGATCCGGTAGCGCTACTGGTGTGTGGCTAAGTGTACTCTCTCCATATTCCCGTGTCTAGTAATATGCTAATTATTTTATGGACACTACAACTGTCACAGCCATCTCCCAATTTGTGCCTTCTTCCTCCTTACTAGTTGCAGATTTTTCAAGTGTTTGCGATACCTAGACAAAGCATCCTGTATTAGGCTATTTTTGTAAATCATTTTTTTTCTTTTTGCTGAGGCTCGTATTGAAAGAACAACGAAAGGTAAAACAGCGGGGAGAATATAAATATTTTTGGACAACGTAATATAGCGTTCTGTGTATATATTCAGAATAGCTATTACGTACTGCAGTGAAGACCTCTACTGCAGTCTGATATTCTTAAAGTGATACTTCGGTAAGGAATCCCAATAAACCATGGACCGGAGACTCATCGAAATGCAAGCCGTCATTACGCGGCGCGAAGCGGAGTTCCGGAAGCAAAACATGGACTTAATGACCGAGCTGATGGGTGACATGAGGAGTCAGGACAATCTGTTCGATAAGAATATGAAGGACCTGCAGTTCAGATTGAAGGGCCTGGAGAAGCAGAAGGCCGATATAATTAAAGCCGAGGATGAAGTTAAGGATAAACTGTCGAAGCTGAGTGCCGCACGCACCAAGCTTGCGGAACAGATGGCTGAAATGAAAGAGAAGATGGACGGCATTCGGAGGCAAAGGCCGAGCGGCTCGTTAACTGCGAGGGGGAAGAAACCCTCTAAGGAGCCATCTGTGGATATGTAAAGTTGAGTGGAACAAGAATCGGAAAGAAGGAGATATGGGGTTTGGTTAAAGGAGATGATGTGTTGTTAAGGGAATGGCAATTGCTCTTTAATAAAGCCGCTTCTGTTCTCCTGACTATAGCAGTGCTACCGAATGATGTATGAAAGAAGAACGCACATACAAAGTAAAGAATAATTTCCTTGAGTTTTTTCTGTTGGTTTGGGGGGTTGCTGTCACATCCGCCGCACTCTGCATTAACGTAGGAAGGCTTAGCAGCGTGGCTGTATGATAGTCCCGCCTCTCATCCCTTTCTTTGTTTGTTAAATGAATTGATGGGGATCTTAGGGTGCAAAGCGTCTTAATTGGGCAGTTGTTGTGCGCGTTATGTGTCGTTAATACTTCCAACCACCGCCCCCCTCCTTGGTAACTCGACGCTTGTGGCTGCGTTGTTGACTTTCTCTTTACTGTTGGTTCGGTGCTTTTCCAGAAACCGATTGCTATCTTTATATCCCTCATGATTGTTAATGAATTTAGTTACTTCTAGTGGTAAGGATAATATTGTATTAGGGACTGTTTCAGAATCAGCAGGGCCTGCGTATCCTTAGATGCTTAATTCCTTTATAGTGCTGGATGAATATACCTGCCGTTAGCTGGTACACGGTTTGAAGCAGCGTGAGTGTACTACTGGTGGTGGCATGAAAGTCAACATATACGTGTGTCACACTGAGTAACTCCTGGGTTGGAAGGTGACTCGGCGCCTGTTTGGTGCTGCTGTGTCACCGGAGAGTTGATATGGTGGATGAGCGTTGTTTTGCGAAGTGTACGCCATTAATTTTTTCTGCAGATTTGTTGTGGTACCCACTGATAGTTTCTGTGACTTGGCCATATTGGGTTCCTCTGTGTCACTTACTCGTCCCACTGAATTGTTTGGTTGTTTTTATCCTGGCTCACCCACCTTCGGAGCGTCAATCTTCTTAACAGTTTGGATGCCGCTAGGGTTCACTATTGTATTTGATTTGATTCCTTATCGATCACATGCATGCCGCCGTGTATTTGCTTCCGAGTTGGATGGTAGTAGCATCCTTTAATGGCACCGATCGTTTTCCTGCGTGACCCTGCCGAACCTCCCACTCCTACATTAGTAATTTTTGTTGGGTCGTTAATTTTACAGATCACAGGAGGAATCATATTGGCATTGGTTTTCGACCATGTATTATGCAAACGGCAAACTAAGGATTGAAACCAACTGCTCCTCTTGTGCTCGTCTCGCTAACACAAATGAATGCTCCACGAACAATTGTGGATAGTGATGTGTGCTGTTTTGGGGTGGGCTTTGTGCTGCCTCCTTCTTTGTGTGTTGAGATACTGAGCTGTAACGAGTCCTGTATGCCTTACTAGTGTGGTGATCTCCATTTGATTTGAAAAGCCATTTATGAGTACTCCAGGTAACTCTGAGATTAGCACTTCAACTGCGTTAGGAGTGGTTTGAGTAATGTTTGAGTGCTGAAAGCAGTATTTTAAGTGTGGTGTGGGCGATGCTTAAATGACGTTATTGACTGATGCAATGTGTCTGTATGTGTGTGTGTGCTCCTTGGGTTAGGGTTTTTAAATTTTAGGCAGCAGAAGCCTGGAATAATTTCGCCTCGGTATAGTGTATCGCCGTTCTGAGATAGGCTGCCTGAGGGTAGCAGTGAAGGTTGCACACCTTCAGTTTTGTTCTATTAAGTGGCTCCCGAAACCCAACGCATCGGGGAATGCGAGCGGCTCTTGGGAACCTTGAAGCGGAGCGAATAACGAGTTAGGTGTTGGTGCGGGGCGCCTGCAGGCACTTCTAAGAGACCTCATGGGGTTACTAAGATGGCTCCCGGTGGTAATGGGGAACGGCTTGTCTACCGAATGCTGCGCAACGGAACGGAAAGTGGATGGGGCGATCGCGGTTGTTAGCGAAGATGAAAGAACCAAGGGGAAGCCGTAGCCCAACATGGAATGTGGAAGGCTCGGAGGAGCCAGACACGCACCCAAAATCACATTAAAGATGCAGTTTAGAGACCACCGCATGGTGCGGGGAGGCGCTTGAAGGTCGCAGAAGGAAACGTAAGCAGAAACCCGCTGACTTCCGCACTGCGGTAATACATGTGGAAGACTGATTGAGCTAAAAAGACGACTGAGAAAGCCACGTGGCTATGTGAAGGAAGGTGCCCGCAACCGACTGAGAGCAGGAGGGAATCGTCGAAGGTCGCACATGCGGCGTTGCAACCTAAACTTTCGCTTCCTCGTAACTGGGCGTATCCTGTTATCTTTCAAAAGCACTTAACAGGGCAGTAGGGCTTCGGCTTCACACCGGTGCGCATCACTCGGGCCGGGAACGGCAACAGAGGTGAGAAGGAGGGTTTTGGGAATGGTTGCGGCGGAGAGGAGAGGGTGCGTTGATCCACTTTTTTTTCTTTCGGCGGTATATCCCTTAACCCGTTGAGTGCCCTCTCGTCGTACCATCCTCCCGCTCCCCACCGCATGTCCTTTATTTGCGCCTGCCATCCGCAGGTTTGAGCGCACTTGTTTCCGCAATCTCCGAGGCGGGTGGACAATTCCCAACAGGCATCGCCGCCTTCATCCGAGGAAGACACCACCGGTGGCCTTCCGTTCAGCACCGTTCCTGTTTTCCAATATCCTTCTTCCAGTCTTCTGGGTTTATCTAACCTATTCTGCCTTCTTCGTGTTGTGGCTAGTGAACTTGGCTGTCACGCAAGTATGTGCGGCTGTATTGGTGGTGCCTAAATTCGGCATCTCCACGTGTAACGATACCCTCCAGGGGTTTGAGATGGTGCGGGGAAACGCCCCATGATTCTTCAGTGCCCACTTGCATTCAACCAATCGCCCAGTTGTTTTCCACATTGCTCATGCGGATGATATGCGGCTATCCTTTTCTGTCACGCTGACCTGCGCTCCGACTTCGCCATCCCGTGACCGCCTCCCCCTTCCTTTCCGAGTGACCTGCGGTAACCGGTGTGAGGGCCCGTGGTCGACGGTGGCACTCGTCTACGGCTGGCATGTTCTAGGGGTTCAACGTATGTTCCACAGATGAGGAGTGCCGTGAGTCGCAAGGCAAACGGGGCATCGATCAGCACTGCAAAGCCGCTTGCCATTTTGTCAAAGCTGTTACCGGTTGTGGACCTGGCAGCTTGGGTTGGCGACATCGTGAATGTTCACCCGGATGGGGTGAAACGAGTACCAATAAACAGGCTCCGGGGTGCTCAGTTTTTTGTTTTGCGCGAGGCATGTGGGTGTGTGGAGTGCGGAACGGAGTTTGTGGGGTTTTGCTAAGCGCAGCACCTCATGAACCTCGCCCTTCGCTACCTTTTCCGAGTCGCGGTGCGTTGGCTTTGACTTGTGTCTCGCAACCCCGCCGCTCCCGCAGGCTGCTGACCTTCCCTCTGAGAAATTTAGCGCCGGCATGGAACATTGGCCCTTTTTCACATCCTGGGGGGGGGCGGGTCCGTGGGAGGAATCACATTCACGCGGTTTACTTCCTTTCCATTCTCTCCTGTGCTATTGAACTAATTTGGAACTTCCCCTCCGAATGCGTGCCCTCCCGGCGTCGCAAGAAACTCAATTACCCTTGCTTCATTTGGCCGCTATCGTGTCTTGTCAAATTCATCAAGTGGGGAGGAGGTCGAACGCAGGAGATGCACCCCCATAGAGATACAACGCCTTTGCAACGCTTTTCACCATGGGCGCCGCATCAACACGATTCAAGTAACAACGCGCCCACGTATGTTATTCAAAATCAAAAGGCTTTTTTTGCCTCTTCTTCGGGTACGTGTAAGTATTTTTTTGTTTTCAATTTTCCAATGCAGAAAGGGATTCACACAAATCAAAGCGTACGCACAAAAGGATTTCGATAATAGGGCAAGGAAGGGTGCAATACTGCGTCCTTGCCCTCACTCTTGCCGCTGCGCAACGCAGCGCAGGGGTGGGTCCTGCAAAGTTGGTTATATGCGGCGGCAGCGCAATTACAGAGACGGGACGAGTGCGCTACGATAAGGGTCAGAAACGACTAGTCACCTTCAGTTCCACTCATATTTGCACTTTATGCAGAATACAAACAGAAGCACACAGCGGCTTCGTTTGGTTATGCATGCCCGAGCTCTTTCCACTTATTGCAAACTTTCCGACAGGGAAATGCACCCCTTCCTTCCCCCCTCCCCCGTTTCCGCGACAACGTGAAGGTGTGTGTGTGTGTGTGGAAATGCTTTTGAGCAGTGCTTACAAGCGCTTCGCCAATTAATAAGCGGGGGGGCCCCGCCTCTTCGCTCGTCCTTCCCCTTCGTTCAGGAAGCATCGGCTTTGTGGTGGTCGTGGGGGGATGAGCTTTGGGTTGAAAAGGCCGCACCGATTGCGCCGCGCCACCTGTACAGCTGATAATCCCGTTTTACGCAACACGGTCGACTGAAAGCTCCTATCAGATTCCGATTCTCTGCGCATCAGGCCAAGCACCACAAATAGAAAGAGCACCACCATGTTGGGCAACACCATGGCCCACGTGCTCCCAATCGATGAAAGAATAATCCGTATTGTTGATGTCCGTTGGGTACAGTTACCCCCACCAGGGCCGTAGTCTGCATGGCATTCCGAGCAATTCGCTCCAACCCAATAGCCGTTGATAGGGTCTGAGAAGCAAACGCAACTGTTCGATAGCGTGTGAGGGTTCACACAGTACCCGTGACCACTACAAGTCACTTTTGGATTGCAGTGGAGTTCCGGCTCTACAATTGTTGTCAAACAGCCATATACACTTTTATTGATATGGAGTATCGTCCCTTCCGAGATGGCGCAGGTAAAAATGTATCCGTCCCCATCCTCGGTGCATAATACACTCCCCGCGCATCGGGTAATCTGTTCGCCCGCCTGTTGGCAGGTCTGGGGACACTGCGCAGTGTCTGCTGAACACAGGCTTTCTTCACTCACATTATTCGTCATATCGAAGGAGCCACTCCACCAGCAGGACTCTTCATTTCTTGTTACGGTAATGTCCACGGCATCATTGCAAACGCATGTGAACGATGAAGCGTTACATTCACCAACACTGACCCTGCCGCCGCGGTTAAAACGGATTTCGCACCAGCGACCCGCGGTATCGCAACTCTCCGGACAGCTTGCATTTGCGTGGCCATTCACACACGCAATCATACCCACCAAGACACAAAAGAGCCCTAATAGGAACACTTTGCGTTGCAGCCATATCATCATCTCAGACCTTCTACTATTTATTTTTTTTTAAATAGAAACCACACAAGGGTTCAACTGAGGATGCAGTCTGGTTTTATTGGTAGGTGTGTGACAAACGGACGAAGGAATCAGAATCACCAGGTTGGGTGGTTACAGAGAAAACGCGGCCATCCCATGCCGAAACTTCAGGACAAGGGATCCCTGGTTACCTGTTATGCGATAATGCCACATGAGTGTTCTTTCATGAATTTGTGCACCTCGTCACCCGATACGTCATATGTGTGTGCGCGGTGGCGGTGGCGGTGAAAAGGCTAAGGGAAATAAAATCAACTACGTTACCAGAAAAAAAATAATAATAATAACACGGTTCACGTACATGATTCTCGCAGTGCACCGATGTAAGTTAAATGCGTTTAACTGTTATATCTCCCCATCCTCCCATTTCCCCTACGCTGAGGGTTCGGAGGACGGGGGCAAGGGGAACGAAATGATGAAGCTAACCCGCCATACTTTTACTTCACTTTCTTCCCTCTTTTCGAAGGTGTTCCCCTTGGTTCCAACTTTGAGAACAATAATGGAGAAATCCCCATTATCACCAACGGGGGTTACATTCAAATCCATCGCAGACGCCGCCTGACGCATAAATGTTTCGGTGGATGTGAGATGAGGCATGTCACCTTACACAAGTACCAACCCTCGAGATCCGAGAACGGCACACACTCGGATTGTTGTTGTAAGAAGCAGCAGCGACCCCAGTTGGTGACTTACCGCTACGGGGAGATCCACATAAGAAGCAATAGTCCAAACCCCCAGTGACACCTGCGCGATTAGCATGGCATTAACGGCTGCCACACTCTTCCAGACGCTGAGCGGAATGGCAACACGGTAGCGAAAACATGTGGCATTCATCGCCATGATGGCGGTGGTGCTGACAGCCGCCATCAAACGGTGCCACGTCTGCGCCGCCGCGGGGTTCTCCAGTGCGTTACGCCACCACGGCTCCACAACCATAAGGTGGTCCCGCGGTGGAATGAAGCCGCCACCCATCCACGGGAGCTCATCGTTGTACATGAGACCCCCGCCGAGGCCTGCCACAAAAGCCCCTGAAATTACTGTGCAAAGCACCGCCGCAAAGCAACAGCGAGCGCAAGCCTGAATGCGCGTCCTTCCGGGAAAGTGTGCCATCCGCGGCATTTTTAGCCCAAACCCAACACGCATCAAAGAGGCGTAAATGGTGAAGGCCAATACTAAGTGGGCGGCTAGTCGGTAGGTGGAAACTCTAGCTTTCCGCCTCTCATCAAGTAACTGAGGGTCGAGGCCACTTCGCACCATGTACCATCCCATAGCTCCCTGCGCCCCTCCAAGTGCAAGTATACCACTCAGCGTGGCCAAAAGCGCAGGCTGCGCTCTGAATCTGCCCCTGCAAACAAAGTACAAGAGGGGCACACCATAGACAATTCCCACGCTGCGCGCTAACACCCGGTGGGCCCACTCCCAAAAGAATATGAACTTAAACTCCTCAAGCGTCATGGTGTTTCTTTGTTTGAACTCAGGGAAGTTCTGGTATTTCGCGAACTCTTCCTCCCATTCATCTTGTGTGGTGGGTGGCCTTACGCCAGTCACCGGCTTCCAGTCGACTATGCTCAGACCACTCTCAGTGAGTCGTGTGACACCACCAACTACAACAACGCATCCCACCACCGCAGCTGAGCCGTACAACCACTGCGCCACAGCTTTGTTTGTTGACGGAACGCGCCACGAGGTGGATCCCATCGATTCCAACCGCCGCGTAGACCACAGCGCCGGTCCCCTCGACCACCCGAATGCCACTTCCCGCGCACGATAACGAAGGCGAATCATTGAAATCGATCTGTGATCACAGTCACTCGCCCCAACCCTTCGACAGAAGTAGTAACTGAGTTTTCTTAGCTTTGTTTTTTTTTTGCTCTGCAATTCCTCAACCAGTCGGTCGGTGCCTAAGTAAGAGCAATGTGAAAACATCAGCAGTTAAGACCCTCAGACACATCGCACTGTAGTGTATGACATTGCTTTATTAACAAAGGGGAAAGTACCCCGCTGAATGCACGGAGTGTGGTTGTTTCACGGAGCCCTGAAGAGCGCGAGCAAAAATAAAAAAGAGCGCACTCACGCACACACAATAACGTGTCACTCACCCATTTTAGCGTTTCTTTACTCTCCGGTTCCTAGCCCAACTCCCTCCGTACTCGAGCCGCGGAATGAAATAACCAACAAAAAAAAAGGCAGACGGCAAACGCCCTTTGCACCACTGAAACTCCCCAAACCTCGCACTCCTTCCCTCCCCAGCGCCCACCACTGCCGGAGCACCTCTGCCCACTGCCGTAAAAACTCCTAAAAGAAAAAAAAAAGAAACCATTGCTTATAGGAAATACTCCGGTGGCGTTTGCTTCGTCAGGTGGCCACGGGTTTCAGCGGAAGCAGCGCCAAATGTGATGAAGCTTCGGTCCGTCAGTGACTGCTCACCTATGCGCATGATGGATCCGACGTTGCCACAACGGTAGCAGTAGTTGGGTGCTGACCACACAGTGCAGCAGTTATCGTCGAACATCGATTTGTATCCCTCAAAAACGAGTTGATGTGCACGAGCTATAAGGCTCAGGCCGTTCTTGTGATTGAATGTTTTAGCCACATCACCACCAAAGATGAAACCAGCGCCGCGTGGACTAACACCCCAACCCTCCATCTCGTCTGGGTCAGACCAAAGGAGGTCACTCATTGGACCGTCATGTGGCACTTCCTGCTTGCGGTCTAGTGCCCGTATTTCGTCTAATGTGGCGATATGTGGGCTGAGACCGCCATGCACACAAAAAACACTGCCCTCCACAACCGCCGAAAGTGGCATGTAGTCAAACAGGTCCGTGCACAGGCGCCAAACAGTCGCACTACCAAACTTGCGATAACATTCATCGTAGAATCCGTACACCTGCGTGATCTGCCGAGACTCGTGATTTCCACGTAAGAGTGTGATGCGGTCAGGATATCTGACCTTCAAGAGAAGAAGCAATATAAGCGTCTCAACACTATGGTAACCGCGGTCCACGTAGTCGCCCATGAAGACATAACTTGTGTCCGGCACACGCCCGCCGTGACGAAATAATTCCAACAAATCAAAGAACTGACCGTGAATGTCCCCGCAAAGGGTAACCGGTGCAAACACCACGTCAACATTACCTTCCTCCAGGAAGATGTCTTTGCACCAGTCACACAATTGCACCACCTGCCTCTCTGTAATTAGGCGGCCGGCATACAAAGTTTCTATCATGGTGTTTAAGTCGCTCATCTGTTGGTCGCGTGACCACTTTAAACCGCTCCCCTCTTAAAGGAAAAGAAAGTTAAGCAAGTGCACACCACCCCCGCGCGGGCGACGAAACGGATAAGGTAAGAAAGTGCGGGATAGTGACACTTTTTTTTTCTTTAAAAAAAAAAACAAGTTTGTTTATGAGGTTGTTTAAAATAACCCTTGTCTATCTTTTACCTTTGCTCCTTTGCCCCCTCCTTCAGGTCCTGGGTGAGCAACTCCACAAGCGCTGGGGGTTAGTGTGTGAAGCTGAGAGTGGGAGTGCGAAAATACCGAAGAAAAAGAGAAGTGGCAGTTTTAGAGAGCGGGTTACACTAACGCTTTGAAAAATTATCGAGTAGCGCGTTGAACAGTTGAACCACATGAGGAAATGTACGCCGGCTTAGTTTGTGACAAATCATCGACTAATACTAATTCCCCATCCCACCTTTATTTATCTCTACGTTCCTTTCGGGAACTCCCTCCCGTTCCATTTCCACCACTTCCCTTAACCGCCAGTGTGACCCTAACCGGCAATAAGGCGTCGAAAAATAGTGGACAAAGGGGGGGAAAAAAAAGAGTCAGTCAAAGCAGACGCAACCAAAGCATGTAGTGAAGAGGGTTTAGTGCAAAAAGAAATAATAACAATAAGAGGAACAACATGTTGCGATATTACTTTTCTTTTTCTTTTTTTTTTTGCACGTACGTCAGGTGGTATGGGGTTCTAAAACACATATTACTTCTCGGATTGAAAACGAATAGCTGTTCCATTCACACAATGTCGTTCGTTAGGTGGTGGATTATTGAAGCCCTCTCCACGAAACACGTGGCCCAAGTGCCCTCCACACGCATTGCATAAAATTTCCGTTCGGACCCCATCACTGTCGGGCTCCTCACGGACAGCCAACGGCACGCAGTCAAAGAACGCTGGCCAGCCGCACTCACAGGGAAACTTCATGGATGATTTATAAAGCAGTGTTCCGCAGCCGGCGCAGTGATATGTCCCAGTTTCAAAATGGGTATTGTAAGCCCCGAATGGCGGATCCGTGGCCTTCTGACGGAGCACGCGGTACTCTTGTGTGGTTAACTTCTCCCTCCATGCGGCATCTCCAATATCTTTTGATCCATCTGCCTGCTTCTTACTTGCGCAGTGTGTCATTGATGACTGCCGTACAGTATAGAAGAGAAGGCAGGAAAAATAAGAGGGCGTTTCAGCCGCTGTACTGATACAAAGTGCTCGCCGCCACGATGTGGAGGTAGAAAACGGGGACAGGTTCCTGCTGCGCATGTGCAACTTTTAATGGTATGGTTTTACTTAAGCCCTCTCTCCTCAGTTCCACACCACTTTACACCACCGGATTTTTTTTTTCGCGAAAATCCACACATATCAGTCTCCCAGTTGAGCGAAAGAAAGGGCACCAAAAAAAAAAAAGCAGTTGATGAGGAAGGGTAAAAAAGAAAAAAAAACAGAAGCTGTGGGAGGCACACAACAAAGCGGCCGAAAGTTCAATGTATTACTAACGTACAAATTACGGGATATAAATATGTGCTCTTTTTGGTCTAATGGTAGTACGTGGGGAAACATCCCCTTCCCCCATCATATGCACCAATGTATGGACATGCTGCAAAATCGCTAAGGAACGCGCTGAGCATGCTTACAATGGAGATACAGAAAGTCACGAACAAACACAGGTGCCAACGCCGTCACTAAATACTTCCGTAGCTGCTTTGTGCGACATGCCTCTATCTGTGACGCAGAAGGGAAAAGTATATGATTGTTTGAAACTCTATGTGGTCACTGTGCTTCTAACCTGCGAGTTACTCTATTTTGCTGCTTCACAACTGCAGCAGCCCCACTGAGTTTCTCGGGAGGCTCACAGTGTGACCTTGGCGATACTGCAAGATGACCTTGCGCACAACTGCCGTTGTAAATCTAAACACGAACGCTACCGTTTCTCAGGGCGTTGTTTCTGTTTGATAGTCTTCTTGAATTTCATCTCCTTTTTCTTCGGTAGTGGGAGGGGATTACGCCTTTTGGCGTGCAGATGCCCCTTCGCTACACTCTCGGTTTCATTGTGCATATTTATATTACTCCAATCATCCTCTTCGCTTTCCCATTCCTTTGCTTCCTCGGCATCCCACGATTCGTGTTTGGGAGATGTCACAGACTGGTTGTCGTGATCGTAGCTATCGTCGGTCGCCCTGGCATTTCCCCTTCGGGAAAGCAATGACTGAACTATTTTACCCTTTTTAACCTTCTGTCGTGAACCCATCTCCATCTCCTCTTCAAACAAACCGTCCTCGCTGGCATTCTCGTCGTTGTAGCTGTCATTATCACGGTAGTCCCTTCCTTTCTTGTGGACGCTGACGGCACCCCTGGATGTGGTCTGCGCTCTAACAGACTCACCACTTTTGTACCTCAGCAACTTCTTATGCTGCGCCTCGGACTCCAATGCAGTTTCGTCCCCCAAAGCATCATCGTCGTTGTAAAGTTCCTCATATTCACTATCATCACCACCGTAAATCTCATCGTCGGCGTGTGCTTCATCCCCATTCTCCTCATAATACTCGTCCTCCACCACAACTACGCGCTGCCCCTTCGGAACAGCGATACCACCATTCTTATCCACAAGCTTCACAGATTTTTTACTCACCGGTATAATCTTTGGCCTTTGAAACGGCAACTCCTGAGGTTTGTTTTTCACACCTAACTTCTTCATCGCATCCTTCTGCATCGGTGGCCTCACCTCCGGTGACTTGTGTGCCGGAGCCTGAGGTGCCGACCGATTTGAGTTCCCTTCATGTCTCATATTTTGCTGCAAATGTTGCAGTCTCCGATCCCGTGCGGTGGACCTCCACCAAGCGCTCCGATCTATCAGAGTGGCAGCCTCTTCCGGCATTGCCCTTTCCTCTTCTTCCGGGTTGGTAACACTCCCTTCCGCCTCCATTTCCTCTGCCTCACCAAGAATTGCATCACGCTCACGCTGACGCTCCCGCCTCGCAGCATCACCATCGATGGCATCTGCAGCGCCGTGGAATTCTTCTGACTGGTGCTCTCCATCGTCTAACCCTCCGCATCGCGACCCGGAGGTTTGTAGAGTTCCAACTTTCCTGTGTTCCTCCACTCCAGTTTCCAGCCCTTCCCCACCACTTAGATTTTCATAGTCATCAGCGTATGTGAAATTGTCCTCACTTGCGTTATCCTCCCGTCCTGTGGTTAATGCCGCTCTTCTTACCTCGCCCATGGCACCAGCCGAGTCCTCCGCTGGAAGCTCAGATACGAGGAGCTTCGTAAAGTCCCCACGGGAACCTCTCTTTGCCAGCACAAAGGCTTCGCCAACGCTGATTCCATCTTCCTGCGCAGACGGAAGGGCGCGCAGCATGTCGTACATTGTGAGTGCTGCCATCGTTGCTCCAGCTAGTGCCTCCATTTCTACCCCGGAACGTGTCTCATCATCTGTTGCCACCGTACAAAAGCAGTAAATAACGCTGCACTCAGGACGGTTGCGGCTCGAATGAGGGGAAGGTGTTGCTCTTTTCCTCAAAACAACACGATGAGGAAGGGAGGAAATGCGTGTAAGGCCGCCAAGTACGCGCCGCCTAAAGGTAAAGGAGCACTTGTGTATGCGCGCTGGGTGGCAGAAGGGGATCAATTGACTGGTTTGTTTAACCGCATTAGTGCCGGCAATGACAGCGGTGGCAAAGAGAGGTCCTTTCTTTGGCGTGTAAAATTCTTCCATTTGTGACGGTGGCTCCCCGCCCTGCTCGACACCGCTCCCATCACCGCAGAGGTCGACACCAGCCTCACTTGGAGATCTCACGGAAGGTGAGAGCGTCTGTTTCATCGTCTCCAGCACGGCGTTCGCGCAGGGAGGGACAATAACAGTTGAAACAGCTGTGGCGAGAGAGTAGTGTGGTTTTCTAGTCACCGTCATCGCGGTGGATGTAGCTGCAACCTCAACTGACGGGACGACGGCGGGCGCATGCTCCACGGCAGCCGCCACGGGAAAGCTGTCCACATCGTCGATCAGTTTGCTCCCCCTACCTTTATTATCGCTCCTACGGCTAACCCTCGCAGTGGATACCTTGATCGTGCTCTTTTTCGCAGGCGACTGACGGCTGACGACCTTCGGTGTCACTTTTCGGGTCAACGACGGTGAGCGCCCCTTTGGAACTAACTTCGACTTCCCTCGCTGGGGGGTCGCGGGTCGCCCCCGCTTTGGCGGAGGTGGCACCTTCTTCTTCGCTAGCAGCGTCAGCACGAGCCGCAACATATGCAGAAGACGCGTGTATGTGTTTGGACCTACCCTTGCCGTATGATGCCTTTTTGCTCGGCTGATATTTACTTTATTAGTCAATACTGACCGCAAGTGCAGTGCCCGCGGTCTGCTGCGCCGTCTCACACTTTAGGTGACAGTGGTGTCGTAAACAGTAACCATAGACAAGTAAAATAAAATAAAATAATGTACGAGCAGTCACCGACGTAAGGCAACAAGGAAATATACACTTATTTTCGGGGGGAGCAGTACACAGCAAAATGTTCAAAATTTCTTCGACCACAAAGTGGCAAAGCTAGAAACTTTAACAATGAACCGCTATCTACCAAATCAATCCGCTTGCGATGCAGAAGAAGAGGGAAACTTCCTCGTTCTTCTAGCCTGCATTCACGATCTGCTACCCACTCTCTATGATCAAGCCCCTTTAACTTTAGGCTTTGAAGATAGCGGGATCTATCTGAAGAGTTCCCCAACCAGTGAATGAATAAAAAGGGGGTACAAAAATGATCTTAAGGAGAAAGTGTGGGTCTGTACTCACAAGCGTGAGGAAAGTTAACAACAACCGATCAGAAGCCTTCACTTCGTGCCGCGCTTTCGAAAAGATTCTCAACACTCAACGAGCACCTGTATGCATGCTGCAGAAGATTCCCCTTGTACTTTGCACGCTCACCTCTCACGGGATCAGAGGTCAGGGGATATAACCTGTTACAAGATAAGTGGAATTACTGGTGGTGATGGCAGCACCTCGCTACTGCTGCTCTGGTCAGTTTGCAGGGATGCCGCATTTTTTAGGTCCTGCAATACGGCAGCAGCTGTCCCCGATACGGTACGCAAGGCATTATTCCATGTCGGTGACGGAGGTCGCGGCGCCGGAGCTGTGGGAGCTTCGATAGCCTCGCAACTTTCGTCAAAGTACCTTTCAATGCTGCTGTCATCGCTACTGCAGGTGTTGCTGTCGCCACGAATGCTGCAGAGGTTTGTTTCCTGACTTGGCAGAGGTAAGGAGCAGCACGTCGTTGTGGATTTTGTCTCCTCCACGCTCCTCTCACGTGAAGGCCCGGCGGCGACAGGCTCCACCCGGCTCCGTTTGTGAATACACCACTTGCCTTCGTCGGCCAACCTGACTCCATGGCGTTTGTCACTGCCCTCAAACTTCTGGTGGTGGATCTTTGAAGGCGTTAACTTGGCACCCTTAAAGTCGTCCACATTCGTCACGTTGCGACCGAATTCCCTTTTGGTCCCACTATCCATCGACAGCTTCTGAAGTTGGCCACTCTAATTCTACGTTATGCGAAATACCCTCAGTGCAGCGCCTGACGTGTATGTCCACGTATGTTTATCACGATGATTGAGTGCGCTCCAGTGAGTACTGGGGGGAAACGCACATGTGGAGGGAAGACGAGGAAAATTTGAGGAGGCGAGATATATTTTTATTGGCACAATGGTAGAAAGAAACAAGGGAATTACCCCATACGTCCTTCGAGCACGAATGCGTACGCACAAACACACTCACAAACGGATGATGCAGGACGATTCTGACAAATTCTTAGCACACACACCAAACTGCCGCACATCATAATCCTGCTGCCTGTTTGGTTGCCTCCGCCATCCTTCCATTAACAGCAGAGGTATTAAAAGCACTAAGACCTCCTCTAAAATAAGTATATATATATTTCTTTTGCATCTCGTTTCGTTTTTCTTCGTATTACCCCTTTCCTCTCCTTGTGTCGCGTAATTTCGTATGTTCAGTCACCTCTTTTCAATTCCTCAGCGGACCCTTTTTATTTTCTTTCCTTTCTGTTATTTTTTTCTCCCTCTTCTTATGGACGAGTTTAAATAGCTCGCCCTCTCCCACAGGCCACTGTGCCACAAGCAAGCGAAAAAGTGCCAGCAACATCCTAGGTTACTGGCGACCGACCGGCACAGCAATATAGAGTAAGGAATACAAAAGACACGAAGCCCCGCGCACCGGCACGGCAACAACACCATACCAAATGCAATGAAGGAAGTAACGAGGTAGAAGGGAATGGTCTGCACGTTTGGAAATGCACACAGAAAAAGAGCACGGAGGGAAAGAAGAAACACTGGGAGAACCGCGCCACCTGGTGACTTTCTCGCATCCCTGGCATGTTTCCCTCCCCAGTTTTCGTGCCTCAATGCAAATGACAATCCGTCACACACCATCCCCAATTTATCCTCTCTTCTTGACGGTTCCTCATGCACTATCTCATCTCTCCACAATCACAGATGGAATGCAAAGAGTGTCGAAAGACAAACCTCCAAAAATACATGCCTACACGAAAACGAAGGCTTGGCGTCGGTGTGTGCCTACGCGGCTTGTGTGTATGCAAACACGTAAAACGAAGGTAGTGTTCTGTTCGCTGAAAACTGCGGCACAATTAAGCACAGTTAGTCGTCGATTGCGAAAACACGCCTACGACAGCAGCGCACCAGAGAGATATTCACGCAATTCGGAACTACCACCCCTCAAAGTTAGTTGCAGGGCCACAGTGTTGTCTGTGGCAATGAACAGACGAGCGTTAATCATCACGAGCGAACTTGCGCCATCTACCATACTTCCCGACATAAGAAGTGTATGGGATGCCGCTGTAATTTTATCCACTTTCCCCCCAACTACATGCATGCCGAAGAATTCTACCAGCTCGTGCGCGGCAGCAGTGAGGTTGCGCATGGAGCTCAAGGCATACGTCCCACATGTTTCCTCTTGCCGAAGTTCCTCCCACTTCTGTTGAAAACATTCACCAAGATCGATTGGCGTAATGAAGTCACTCACGTTGACTTCGAAATCCTCAAGTGGGTACTCTTCTTCACCTTCACCAGCGACACTACTGCCATCACGCTCCTGTAAAGCGAACTTGATACGGCAGCCCAGCGTCCCACTTGGGTACCTCCCTTCGCTGTATTGTAGAACCGCATAAGCATACTCTGTAGCTCCAGGCTCGATGGCGCTGATGGGTATTGCATAGAGCGGCTCTGCATCCAACTCTTCCGTGTCCATCTCCACCGTAACGCGACGGAAGACCACACTATCCATGGTGTTTTTGACCCTAAATTGCAACACCACATGGGCGACATATACGTGCTTAATGAGTGTTACAAAGTACTCGCTGTCGGGATCTGATAGGGGCACCGGCTCACTTGACGCACGAGGTTCACCCAGCTCCTGCAACTGCTTGATTTTCAGTAGTTTTGCACGTCCCTCCGATATTGCCGAGGAGTACTGGTTGCCCGGAACTGAACCGCCTCCACTGCTACTGTGAGCCGCTTCTTTACCAATTCCTGTTTCAACCGCCACCGTCGAGTGGTCCGCTTGGCACATCCTTCGCTTGACTGGCTCCAGAAGTGGCGTGGGGGTCATGGGGGTTATCAACTTTCGCCTCGCGGCCACGGTATTGGAAACCTCCGTCACCATTGAATGAATCACGTCTTCGTCGCCCAGCAAGAACACTTTTGTGTACATAATGGCGCGGTCTCGCACCTCGTCATCCTCGTCGCTACATTTGTGCTTCAACAACGGGAGAATAGATCGGCGCAGCGATGGAACGCGGGCAGCGATTCTCGCGAATGTGCTGACGGCGGCGGCCCGCACCTCCGGGAACTCCAGAGCAGCATGGTTGTTAATATAGCGGATGAAAAGGGCTGGGTTTTCGGACCGTGGAACTTCATCGCCCAGGTACATATGCACTCGGTGAAGAATGCTAACGTGGGCGCAGTCTTCGACATAATCGACAAGGTGTTTGAGCGCGGCCTCCCTTGCGCCATCATTCGCTTTTGCTACGCTCGTAATCACCTCAACGATGCTTTCCTTAAAGGTGCTGCTGCCATCATCACTTAGCAGCTTGACAAGGAAGCCGAGGAACAAGTTATACCTTTGTGGAAATCTCGCACTCACGCTCCGCAGTTCGAGTGTAATAGCCACCTTGAATTCATCGGGTAATTCTCGCAGTTGTCCCACACTACCAAGCGCACCGATAAGCCGCTCAACAGATGCTTCCGTGCCAGTTTTCAATAATGTTAGCATTGCAAAAGAGGCGGTGAAGCGGTTTTGATCCATTATGAGCTGCTCAATATCGGAACTGATGGGTGTTACCGCGTCAGGGTATATTGCGGCGAGATCGTGCAGAACGCGAATGGCGCAGAAACGCGATACACTGGTTTTCGCGTTCAAATATATCTGCGCGACCGAGGCAACTAACGCAAATTGCTGCGGCGACGCGTTGCCGGCCACACACATACACCTCAGCGTGTCAAACACCACAATTTCACTGCTGCTATGCCTCATAGTGGCAATGTATTTTTTGACCTCGGGATCTTCCTCGAACCCCTCCTGCAGAACGTCGGTTGTCAACTTCACGAGGAAAGAGAGAGCAAGGGGAGACCGAACCACCCCATTTCTTACCTGCTCAATGAACCGCTTAACAGTAACGCGGTCGCTCTTGCGGATAATATGCATGATCGCGACAGTCAGGTATTGCGTGTTTCCCAGCACTCGAATGGCTTCGTTCAGCTGCGTACTCCACTTGCGCGCTAAATCGGGGTGGCTCAATGCCACGTGGAAGCCTGTAATGAGAGAGGCTAATAGGACCTTCTCGCTCCGCGACGTGAGGGACTCCACGATGGTACGGTCCAACAAAGGGTAAAGTGAAGGATTCATTACCTTGCAGAGGGTACGCATACCATTTCGCTTATTAGACTCATTGTTGCTTTTGGTGTCACCCATAAGTGAGTTGGATGCAATAAAGCTCTGCTCGACAAATGGGCTGAGCTCCTTCATCAGCACGTAGTGCAACCGTCGCAACCTTGATCTATTTGACTGAAGCAGCTTTGTTGACATAAAGAAAAGTTCCGTGGCTTCTGCTTCTGTAAATGTAGTTCCCGTATAAATGAGGTATAAGCACTCCGTCAAACAGCGCAGGCAGGCTGAGATATCGAGCTGCACGTCGTTGAACACGCGGCACTGCTGAAGCACAGAAGCCTTCTCAATACCATCGAAAGGGAGAGATTCCTCATCATCTTCCTCGCTGTCGTACCGGTCACGGTCGTGTTGCATGATGCCTTCCTCTCCAATAGTTTTCTGGCTCTTTCCCCTCGGGCGCCTTCCCTCTTTTCTCCTCTCTTTCGTTCCCCACAAGAGCGACTTCCCAATTAAGTTCTGTTTTCTCTTTTATCTTCACGATTGTCCCTGCTACCGCTCCAGCAGAAACCCCTTCTTTTTTCCTTTTTTTAAAAAAAATCACTTATCTTCCCGGACGCCGGCGTATATACCTATATATAAAGCCTCGGGATATGCTGGCCACGGTGTTAGAAGGAGGTAGCAGTAAAGGGAATGAATAAAGAAGGTAAGAAGGAGATCGGAAATACAGCGTTGTTGTGGCCCTGTGTGCACACCCCCAGGGGAGGGAATTTAAAGTAGAAAAAGAGGGGTGTATGTTGGGACGATTGAGGAGTAGAACATGAAAAGTAACTAATAGAAACATGTACAATATATCTACACGCCCGGTCCTTGCCGTAGCGGTGATAACCATGACGGCATTTCATCTTTATTGGGTACATCTCACTCTTTCCAGCAGCAGAAAGACAAGTTTAAACAAAAGTCCACGCGTGACCAGCGCATGTGAATGAGCGGGTGGGAAAGGTGTGTTTCCTATGTACGTCGGCAGCTGCTATTCTTCCGTGATGACCTCATGAAGCTTACTCGGCTGCGGCTACCTCCACCTCTTCCGTGTAGAACTCGTAGTAAACCTCAACCAGCTGCCGAGCGCAGAACCCACGCCACATCCGCTGTATATCAACGGCGGCCAGCCACCGATCACTTTTCTGAAGGCTCCGTCGTGTGGAAGCCCGCGAAAGAAATCCACGACCGCAGCGCTGAATTAATGCAACCACCGCGGCAAGAACAACTGGATCATAGCATAGAGAGGAAGAATATTCAGATGTTGTGACGCTTGCAAACTCAGACCCTGCTGGACACGAAGAATGCGAAGTTTCCCTCCCCCTCAACCCTGCAGAGGTTCTGCGTCCATCGGCAGAACCCTCCAGATCAGGGCGTCCTGAAAAGATAGCTGACAAGGAACCGAGAATAGTAGTTGACCTCGTGTCCATGTTGCGCAAAGGCGGGTGAACAGCGTTTGCGGTGCAAGACTTGACTACGTCTAATTGGTCCGAGGAGGGTGATCTCTGGCCATCGACTTGGTGTAAGCTAGTAGTGTCCAACGATTGGTGCTCGTCACCCTTCTGCGCGCAAATATCTGCGGATTGCGACGTGCCCGACAGACAAGAGCGACTCACTGACCGAGTTGGCAATACGCACGTTTCACATAGCTTCACACTGAATGAACATGGACCCTCAGAGATATAACTCGTACCTGTGTTCCGGAGGGGAGTCACAAAAGAGCCGGTATCGAGTGACGTTCTTCCTCCCGCCACAAGGGCTTCGGGGCCGCATGCGGAAAGTCTGTTACCTGCGCCGGGGAACATATTTTCTTTTGTAAATAGAGCATATGTTTTTAACATTTTCTCCCGTCTTCTTTCTTTCTCTTCTGTGCTAGCTTGCTCGAGCTCCAGCTCCCGTACCGCTACCAGCCACGGGTTGATGACCTTTGCCCGCACCAGAGATTGGATCATGGTTGCGTACGTGTGCAGGGACTCCATGTTCACCTTGTGTTGGTCGTAGTACGCACGCGAAAAGCGGAGTTGCGAAACGTACTCATAGGCAGCGTGTCGACGCCAGGACATCTGAATACTTCTCGCGGAGCGATGCAGCTTGGCCAGCGTCGGTCGCAGTTGCACACCATCTCGCAGCATTCGGGATCGAACGAGGAACATGCGGACCATGGCTTGGATACGCAAAACTGACAAAAGCTGCTCTTGAGCGCTCTGTTTTTGCTGGTGCTCCATAAGACGCATCCCGATGATTACTTTCTTCTGTTGCCGCTCTCTGTAGGTGATCCAAGCATTCCTGATAGTTGTTGCATATTTATGACGACCATGGTGCAAGAAATGAAGGTAGTCCTTATTCTCATGCCACACGGTGAACATACGCCATGTTGCCTGTATCTTGGAGGCGCAGTAGTGCCTCAGTTGAGAGATCATACGTTGCTCCTCCCTCAGTTTGGTAGCCATCTTGGCTTCTAAGAACATACGGCGGCCCATTTGACGTTTGTACATGGATTGTATCTTGCGGGCACATACATGCGTCCAGTCTAACGCCCGGCGCAGGGCCATACTTTTCCTTTGGGCAAACCATCGGCGCACGGCGCACTGAAGGAGCAGAACAGCGTCCGCCACCTCCTCGCGGCGCCGCTGCAACATCCATTTCGTTAGTTGCTGCTCACGCATGATCCCAGCAATATGAGTTGCGCGTTTCTTCCATACTATGCGTAACAAAAAGCGACGTCGCGTGAGCATCGAAGGATACATTTTAGCACATTCCTCTCGCGAACGGTAAGCACGCAGCACATCCAATATCTTCAACACGGACAACTCTACATTTGCCACGCACTTGAATCTACCCCACATGGCATCTACTATCCTCTCTTGTTCTTCTAAATACGCCACGACATTTTTCTTCAAACCTTCCACGTATTCTTTCGCCTTTCGTATCGCCAGCACACCTCTCCACCGCTTTTGGACCGGATAAACATGACGGAGGAGCACCGCCAATCGGTCCTGCTTTCGCAGCCGCTCACGGACCCGCCTCTCACGTGCTTCCACCCGACCCACGTGACCTCGCCACACGGACTGAACCCGAATTGTGGCGGCGAGCAGCCTCAGGATGCGGATGCGGACAGCACACATGCGCCAGGAAGATTGTATGACAATGGATGCCGCAACCCGGCGTCGGGCCTCTAAAATGGCTTCATTTAATTGCACAATTACACCTAGGCCACGGTTTCGCTCCTCCACTACACTCTGCCTACCGCGAAGGTGCCGTTGAATTACCACTAGACGCTGTACCAAGAGACGGTGAGCCCGAAGCTCGTGCTTCTCTTTGATGGGTCCGCGAGTGGCAAGATGATTACGGTACGCATGTTGTATAAGCTCTACGGCTTCCCTCTGCCGCATTCGTTCCTGTAGCATCGGCAGCCTGTGTTTATTCTCCCGGCGTGACAAGATTCCCCGCCAGTAGCTTTGTGCCAGAATTGCGGCCTCAAGAAGTTTTTCGAAGCGAAGGTCGCGCACAAGGGCGGACAACATGCGTAGTCTCCTATCAGTTATTCGGAGGTACCTTCCCGGCGGCGGCGCACTCTCCGCGGTATTGTCGTTCAGCTTCCAGAGCGATCGTCCACATCCCGATTCCAACGTTCCCGGTTCAATCATTTCATCTGCAGCATTCAGTTCATGCAGTCGACCCAAAGAGCACATCAGCCCCCTTACGTCCTTGCGAAGACCTTTGTAACACTCGTACGCCGTCTCCGGTACGCATGTCACAACCAGTGGCAATACATGCGACGGGGGAGCATACAATCCGTACGTCGGTGGTTGCACCGACCCCCTGCGACGGAGATCTTGAATAACTGATGGAAGCGTGGGTACCCGCTTTTTCTTCTTCTCCGTTACCGTCGACCGCTGGTTGATGCGGGGCGCTGCCGGTGAGGCCGGTGTCCTCGGCCTCGACTTCGGCGATGACTTACCGGATCCTAATCTCTGTCCACGTTTCACTACCGTTTTACGCCTTTGTAACCCCTTCAGCGGTGGGAAAACAATTCGCTGCATCCGCTGCGTCTCCAGTAAAAACTGTAAAAAAAGTGGACTTGCAAGAATCTCGAGGTCATCGGTCATCATTTGCATACGTGGCGGTTCGTCACTCTGTGCAATCACAGCTGCCGAGTTTCCGCTTTTGGCGGCAGTAAGTCGTTGCTGACAGCGCGAGACGAGCGCGCTACCCTCTGCAAGGAACTTCGTTGCGCAGCACAGAGCAAGCTGAGCGTGGTACACCTCCATGTCACTTTCTCCACTCCACGCTGCTAGCCCTGCAAGTAAATGATGACACATAATGGCGTGGGTAGCGACCATTGTGTGATATTCCTTGTAGAGTGATGATATCTCCCGTGTCAGCGAAACTTCAAGTTCCAAGCACACTTCGGCCACTTGACTGCAACGTGCAACAAATTCTGTAGCATCTTCATACCGTCGCGCGGCTAGAAAAGCAACAGCCATGTTATACAATGTCAAGGTTCTAAACGCTTGATGGTGCTGCACCTTCAGTGCCCGCTGGAGGGTTTTCAAAATGGCCTCCGGAGGCTCATGCGCGATATATTGTTGAAAAGCAATGTTGTTGAGCGTCGCCTCCATTAGGTGACTGAGAAGCAGTGGACACTCCGCAAACTCACCACCGTCCGCTGCTGTGTTGACGGTGCTTGCAGAATACTCAAGTGTGGACAGAGCCTTCCCGAAAAAGTAGTGACCTTCCTCTGCCGGAAATGCGGCATAGGCGCGGCGAAGGCCCTCTCGATTAGCAGTGACAACAAGCGCTTTTACGTGATGCCATACCGGCTGCATTTTCTTGGGCGTTGCCGACGCGTTGCGGCGTATGTCCAAAGCACGTAGCATTGCCTCAAGTGCATCCTGTGCGCGTTCTCCCACCATGCTCAGCGGCGCTTCATCAAGAAGAAGCTCTGCATCACGGAGTCGCCGGACCTCCTTTTTCCTTGCCGCACGCTGCGATGCCGTTTGCATTCCCGGCCGTGAGGAAGGACTTGACCCCGCACGTCGTGTTCTGCCTTCACTTGGAGTTTCCCCCCGCGAAGGTGACCGCTTTCCCTTGCCTGGTGACGCAACACGCCGTGCCGGAGACACGGTGCCCATTGTTGTGCAACTAAACCCTTCTTTTCCTTTAATTCACAGCAGTTGCTCTTCTGTCTGATGGACCCTTCCCTTACTCTATAATCCCCTAATTGCACTCCTGAGGAGCTACACCAATGCGGTGGTCAGGGCCCCGAGTCCTACTTTGAGTTTCTGCGGACTTCTTCCCTCTACTACAATCAGGAAGAGGAGCACCCGAGTGTCCACGACACGAGTTTATTATAAGAATTATAAAAAGACAAAAGAAAAAAAAGGAGTGCATCCACCCCCACACGAAAATAACTTACCTAAAGCATAAATAATTAACCTGTACTGCTCATACTCACATTTTGAGTAGACAATGCAGCCCAATGGCAAGCAGAGCCGTAACGGACAAGGGAGAAGGTCAAGGTCAGTTCCTCTTATTTCCATTTCCCCCCTTTCCCTAACCCTCGAGACGCGGTGTCCCATCCCACCCTTTCAGTGGTGCGGTGGATTCCAACTCCACTGTGCAACCTGCAACGCAAGTGTGACGAGGGGGACATGGTCGTAGGTCGCACTTAACCAGCTTATGGGAATGCGGCGGACTCCCATTCGTGCTCCAAGTAGTGCACCTACAATAAGGCTACGTTGACAGACGGGTCCACCGAGGTGAATGGCTGCTTTAATGCCCTCGGCGAACGATGCTGCCCCTCGCGCCACAACTAAACATTCACGCACGACGCGTACATCGCTCTCGAGGAGCCGCGCAGGAAACAAGGGAACTGTTTTGCTGTCTGCTTCACTTAATTCTTCGGTACGAGAGTGTGAAGATCCCACCAGAGCCGGTGGGCAATACAATGCCAGGTCGTCGGGAAAGACATGAGCGGTCCCGGGAGCGGCCATAAATGCGGCATTCCGATACGGATCAGGATTACTTTGCAGACAGCGAAGAGCAACGCCCAAGACACTATTAGTGTAGGCATACACGTCTTCGCGTGAGGCGACTGCCCGTTCCGCCGGCGTTTCCGTGAGGAACTCCAAAAAGTCACTCGCGTATTCACGCAACGTGCTGTCGTCAGCCCATGGGTAAATGACCGGTAGTTGCATGGTGATGCACAAAACATGCAGCAGTGAAGCGTGCTCGCGGACAAAGCAATCAGGATGAGCCCTGGCGGTGGCCACCCATTCGTTTTTCACGTATTGTACGGGGAAGTCACCACGGGAAGTAGCCATGACCCGCAGTAGCTGTGAAAAGAGGTAAAACGTGTAAGAGTGGTGACGAAGCAAACCAGACTTATGCTCACGTGGGGTAACAGAAGCGAATACTACGGGATCTTCGTCCTCATCCTGCAATGACCCACTCTCAGCTGCGACGGCGGCAACCTCCTCGGCCGTGTAGCCATCGAGGGCGCGTGCCGCCGCATCTCCCACGGCGGCTCCAATGAGAAGGCCGGTTTGCCGCTGTTGGACGTCACTAAGCTGTTGGAAGCTTTTCTCATAGAAGTTAAGTGTCGTGGGAGCTGGATTGTGCTGCAGCTTCGCTACCATTTACTGATGCGCTATATATCCTTTACCGGCACGCTTACTTTACTCCGCCCTGGAGAATTGAAGTGTGCATCAATTTCAAGGGAAGACGGGGAAGAAGCAAGAACGCATACACCGAGTGTTAAACACGAGAATAATTTGGCAGTAACGGGCAGAGGCCCCCCCCTAAACATGTGAATCATGTAGTGTACCGGTGTGCAGGAAGTAGAGGGTGCGAAGCCATAAAGAGGGATGGAAAAGAAAAAGAAACAAGGGTAGTATTAACGTGAGAAGCAGTTTGATAAACATTCACGAAATTCAACGAAACATTATGGCAATGGGACACACACACACAGAGACACAGACGAACACTCATACGCATATGTACACACATATGTATCTATATATCTATATATATATATATAGATACATATGTATACGTGTGCACGCGTGTGTGCGTGCATGTGTGTTGAAATACGCATGCTTATATATACACAGCCCCCTCTCATACGGACAGTGCATTCTCGCGAAAACTCACATTGGTGCCGTGGCTGTAGAGATAGCACCTCATACAAATTACGTAGATGGAACAATTACAGAAACGGTTAAAACAATGAGGCACTTAACCCTACGCTCCCCCGTCAAAGTTCCGGGCTGATACGAGCCACAGCGGATGCCTGCGCGGCGGCTGCAGTAGCGGCAGCGGTAAGTGTGGTGCCCGTGTTGGCTGCGCTGTTTTTGGCGAGGGGGATGCTATGCGCAACTGCACGCTTTGTGGGCGACTCTACCACTGGGCTTTCCGGATCCCCACGTCGTTGCTTTTGCGCATACTGCTGCAGTATGGCCCTCATTTCATCCACGGCAGCACGCAGCCCCGCCACCTCTCCTCGAAGCCGGCTCATCTCCCTTAACTGCCGGGAATCTTTCGCCAGCCGAGCTCGCGATACATAACCACGGGATACCCGTTGCAATTCAACAACGTACGGTCGCAGCGAGTCGATGAAGACATCATAGCTCTCCTTGAGGTTTCGCCACCGTTTGCGGTCAAGGTAGCCGCGGTAGTACTTCTGAACCACGACGGCAGACTTTTCTCTGGTACGGGCCCAGAATATCCTAAATTTGTGCAACTCCTCCTCCATTTGCCGGAACAAATGGTCGAAGTTGTCGATGCGCTGCATAATTTCGGTGTGAACACTGTGTTCGCTTTCAGCGGTACTGATACTTTCGCAGCCCAACGAACGCACAACACTCAAGGTGGTATCGGCTTTCGCTGACCTCCGTTGGTCAGGGAAATAAGGTCGTTGCCCACTGGCTAACATGTTGGTCCTTATGCGCGTACAGGTTCTGTGGACGACTTCTGGAAGTTGTCGCCGGGCCAAGAACCCCCGAACGTGCCTCTGTAGCACCCTTACGGCAAATACGCGTCTTGCCATACTCTCTTGCCAAAGAACCTCCATGACGTTTGACAGTTGCCTTACCTTCCACTGGAGCATCTGCACAACAAGCTCAATGGGCTGTGGCTTCGAGCTCGTTCTCCGCACGGTGCCATCCGCCGCCGGCGAGGGCGAGGCGGAGGGGAACACGGCACCGGTGGCAAAGCGGATTCCACCAACATTGTTGATGACGCCTCCGTTTACAGCACCGACGGCCGGGTTGGGCGAAGGTGGAGACTTCTCTCTTACCGACTCTCTCGCGCCAACAAGTGACCTTGAAGTGGTCCTCTGAGTGAACTTTCGCAAGTACGAAACCAGCTGGGTACCATTATTGGTATTCATCACGTCCATAAGCTCATAACTAAGTTTATTGTTCCTACGGAAAAGCTTGCAGGCTATCTGGCGTTCCTCTGTGGTGAGGGGCACCTCGTCTAACAACTCGAGGTAAGGCAGAAGCCACAACAACCAAGCGCGAATACCCCCCATCGCGGGATCAGTTGATTCAAAGTCCTGTACGCAGGGGTTCCCCGCGACATTCAGAACGCAAAGTGTCCCTGCCAACACGGTGAGGGGAAGTAATGACGGCAGAACGGCAAGTGAGTTGTGGCTGATGGAGAACGAGCAGAGCCGCAGAAGTGGCAAACGGTTATCAAGATCTGCAATGAGATCGATGCGATTGTAGCTAAGATTCAGTTCCTCTAATACTGGTATACAACGAAGATCCGGCACCTCAATGAGCTGATTGTGAGACAAATCGAGGTGGGTGAGTTCTTCTAAAAATCCGGGAACTGCGGGTCCCACCGATCCGGCTGATGCCATCGGTGTTGCTGCTGAGGCAATACCACCTTCCTTATTTGCGCCTGACTCATTATGTGAAATACCACAGCGGAATGTCGTGTCGAAGTCAGCCATACATATCTCATTATATGAAAAATTGCATCGCTTGAGGCACCGAAGTTTCCGCAGCAGCGTTGTTGAGTGCGCGTCTAAGATGCGTAGTGCGTTGTGGCTCAGGTCAAGAAACTCAAGGCACACAAACGCCTCAATACCCTGAAGTGTGCTCAACCGGTTGTGCGATGCAGTGAGAGATGTAATGTGCTGAACAGCACTCGCAAGGGAAGGGGAGAGGGTGAGAGACAGAAGACTGTCGTGCTGCGCGGTAATGGACACATATCTCTTGCAATTGCCACCGGTAAGAGCGTCGTGCAGCTGTCCTATGCTGTCCAGAGATGTATGTTCACCAGGAAGATTTGAAACATTTAGCACACCATTCCTACCCTTATGTGCTTCCTTTTCTCTCATTTTTACCTGGCAAACGAGGAAGACCCTTTTGAAGTAGTAGAAGGAAATAAACATCAAGTAAACAGGTACAGCATGATAACAAATAAAGTAATGCGCGTGCACAGTGGCAGTATGCGTGTTTTAAATTGTTTATTTACAACATTACTTTCGCTAGCATAATCAAGCGGAGGAAGGAGATGGCTCCAACCACGGTACTTTCTCGAAAGAGGTCAAACGGGTGCCATCAACCAGCCGCCCTACTGCCGGCGATCGACAAGCTTCCACATTGAATACACGGAAGTCTGATCACCTTACAGAAGCTATCACCACCACCACCACCACCGGATAAACGGAATCCGTCACGTGGAAAGAGACGGGGGCTCGTGCAAAAGAGCGAGGCAAGAGTCGATATCATTCGGATTTGTCAGTAACTCAATCGAGATACCAAATAGCTACCACTGGTGTTACCTCCTCTTCCTCCCTTAATCTTCTCTGTCTGCAGTGCCTTCCCATTCGCTCGCCATGTACGGGAATCCCCATTCATTCATCTTTTTTTTTCTTTTCCGTTGCGACCTCTTTACGTCAGCAACAAGCATGCACCCACCATCACCACCAAGCAACAGACCCGGTGCGTCTTTATCCATGCTCTTACAGTAGCACCTCCAACTCGTGCCGTACATATGTATGCTCATTGTCATCCCCCAGTCGCGGGTAATATGGCACAAGGGCCTCTGGGCTTGCCATATATACCATGTTATATGTCCTACGGTAAATGTCACGTACTTTCTTTGCTGGGTGGAATAACCCCTGAAGCAAATACTGAAACAACTTCCCCGAACCAATTACCAGGCGCGCTGCCTCGTAATAACCAACAACCGCCGTGACCATCTTAAGCCTCTCCTCACTTATTTTCGTCTCGTTCCGCGAAAGAAGTTCCACAATGTTGGGGTGGATAAAGTTGAGGAAGTGGATCACCAGATCCTCGAATCCGTCGTTGCCCGCGACCGCCAGCACAATTGACCGACATGCCTCAACCGCCATACGCCGGTGCTGGATCTCCATTTCCGTCAGTGCTCGCACTAACAGCGGTACGAGAGGATACACAAAGTCCTTTCCGGCTGCACCAATAGCTTCGAAGATGTATCGAACGGCCTTAAGAATGGAGTGCTGCACAATCGTGGCCACCTGCTCCCCCTCACATATTTTGCTTTCGTTCAGGAGGTAAGGAATAACAGTAAAGGCACCGCATTCGCGGGCTATCGCCCCTAGGGCCACCGCTGTGCAAATACGAATCTTACGTTTATCCTGCTTAAAGTTATCGACAAGCTCCAGGATTATGGCAAATGGTCGAATCTTCCGCGCAATAACACCAAATGTGCGTGTGCATGCCCGCCGTGTTTCACGACGGTGGGCATCAAGGAGCTCAAACAACCCTTTCGTCGCCAACTCTTGTAAGTGAATGGCCTCGACGTCCTCGTCACAATTAGTTGCGATCTCCTCCACAAGTAAAATGGTGTTCAGCTGCACATTGCTATTGCGATTCGGAATTATGTACATCAACTTCTTTAAGAGCTCTCGCACTGGCGGTTGGTACCTCGCAGCACCAAGCTCCACCAAGATGACACGTGTTGCCTTGAGGTTGGCACTCATCACGGCGGCCTCGTCGTCTTCTAGGCGGTCAAAGAGGCTTCGCCCCAGATCCTGCAGGAACAACGCTCCTCCTGCATCCTTCACGGTTGTGGCAATGCGAGCCGCCAGCTCGGCTGCCTGCATCCGGATCATCCCAGGCATGTCGCGACGGCTTTTTATGAGATCAAATATCTGCCGTAAGTGCCGCTTCAGGCGAGTACCGAGGGCATTACAGATGGTCGCCAGGCCTTCCATCACCACACGGTTCAAGCCAGTCTCGTCCTGTTTTACGGCCGCGATCGCACCGTCCATCAACAGCGCAACAAGAGTGTCGGGAACACCAACTGCACCCACGTTTGCAATAACACGTCTTACCGTCTCAACAACCATACGTTGGAAATGCTCATTCTCGTCTTTCATGTCTTGAACGAGGTATTGAAGAATCTCCGTGCTGCCAATACGCCGTGCAATTCCCACCGTCGTATCAATAAGGATACCGGCTGTTTTCCTATCAGCAGCTACGCGACGGATGGTCCAAAATCCTTCAAAAAACGGCCTCAAGATGACGTTACGAATGAAATCCACAGTCACTCCATCAGCCGAGACGCATTGTCGCACCACTTGAAGCAAAACGCGGCGATGCTCATCGTCTGGCGTGTTAAACTGATTTACAAGCGTTGGAAGCATATCTGATGTGTATTTTTGAGCATCATATGGGGCCATTAGCGGAATGAGCGCACCGAACGCGCGGACGAACAACCCCGTGGTGGTACCGATGCCGCGCTTACATTCCTCTCGCACAATATAAACGAGGGAATCCAACTCCTCAATTCCATAAGGGTAGGTTGCCTCCGCCACGTGAGCAAGCGCGCTTGCGGCCTCCCGTTTCACCCGCGGTTCATCCCGCAGAAGTTTTTCAAAAATAGGTACAAGCTCCACTAATTCTCCAGTGATGGCGTGCATGAGGATGGTTGCCATTTCAGTTATGGCCCGCGCAGACGTCTGACGAGCGAGGGCAACCGGAGACAGTGACATACCATGAATTATCTTTATCGCTATTTCTGGCCCCACAGCAAACGCTATTATTGCAACAACTTTAGCGGTGTGACGACGCACACCGCTTTCCGCGTGGGCAAAGTCCTCCTTAATTGCCTCAAAAACTGCTTCATAGCCTACCACACGCGTGAGCAAAATGAGAACCTCCTTGCCATCATCTCGTAGCACCCGCTCCTGGGCGGAGAGCAAGACTTCCATCATGTGAACGATCTCCTTGCTCGAGCCACGGACGTCTTTCTGTAACCTGGAAATCGCACCTTTCACAAGGTCCACATAGTAATGTTGCTCAATCACGTCGAGGATTCCCGAACGCCAAACGTGAAATGTAAACTGGAAAAGAGGTCCACTCCCAAAAATACGTGCCTTGTCTAGCAAGTACCGCATGGCGATCCGCCGTTGGTTGGTATCGCCATTCTTGATCTTGAAGAGGTTCTTCATCAGCATGTAGGAGGGAAGCACCTCGTCAGGTATCGGGTTCACGTTATGGTACTTGAGCAGAACCTCGAAAACAGGCGCATCTTGAGTTTGCATTTGTGGCATACCGTCTCCCAGACTTTCTGGTATATCATAAGTCATAGAAGCTGCCGCATCGCTGTTTTGGTTCACAACAAAGACATCCAACGACTTACTGGCAAGCTCGTAGAAGTTAGGCTCTTCCGTGGGCGGTGGGTTGTAATCGGCTGGTGGTTCCACAAGCTTAAATTCCGGTGGAAGGATCGAGTCGAGATACTCCTCTGTAAGACGCTTATTCTTAACGCGCCACTGCATTTCCAATTTCCTTGCCTGGGCTCCGATGTTAGCCGTAACAGCTGATTGTGACTCACCCCCCGCAAAGTGGGACTGCACAGGCGTTGTCCCTTCAAACTGGTAATTCGGAGTTGCACCAAAGGCCATGCCAGCGGCGGGTGTTGCCCCCGTGAACATGGGTGTTCCACTACCGAATGCCGGTGTCTGACCTCCAAATACCGGTGTCTGCCCACCAAACATCGGAGTTTGACCTCCTTGCACCGGTGTCGCACCACCAGTGGCACGCATGGTTGGGGTCTTCGCAGGATCCATCGCGTACGCACTCGGTGTTGGTGTTGCATGCCCACGCCACGCCGACAACTCCGTGTTGACGACCACTTTTGGGGTGTCGCCACCACGCTGCCGTGGCGTCCCCGCGCCCCACCGCGATGTTGTGGGAGCTGCAGATGCGGAGGAGGACATCTCCCAGCGATGCGCTTTTAACGTCGGTTCAACAGAACCGTCTTCATCGGCCATGGCTCCACCCTCTCCCAACTCCCTAGTGTATAAGTTCCTTTTATACCTATCACTATCTCCACCCCTTTAACTCCGTACACCTTGGGGTCCCACACAGTATTCCTCAGTGCTTCCCCTTGTCACTGTTGCTACTTCCCTTGTCTTCGTTGGTGCACCTACGCGTGCGCACTACTGAGTGGCGGTTGGTCAAAAGGCAAGACAAATGCCAGACGGAGAAGAGTGCAGTAAAGAAAATAAAATAAAATCATGTCACAGAGATCTAAACAAAACCCACTATGACATCGAAGAACGGAAAGCGGCCGTCCTCCAGCAGGAATCAAAGGGTCCCACAGAAAAGCCTAAGGACACACGGACAAACAGCTCTTCTGTAAGCTAATGTGGTAAAGTTTTGAGAATTACTACATGCACGTGTAAGTGTTCTCCCCTGCTGCCGTTTGGCAATGAGGTATCATCATCCTCAATGAATACACCCCTTTAGCGGACACCAAAAGGAGTATAACCTTTCGACAAGACAACGTTTGACTCTTCCCCTCCGGTAGTATATCCCGTCGCATACACGTGGGCGCCCCACCACTGTCTCCACTCCTTTGCGACCAACCCATATTTTACCAATTAAGTCATATGCAATCAGATGCACTGTGCCCCCTTTTCTCCTTCTCATATGAAGATAAAATGTAAGCCAACAGCCCAAGCGCTAAACTGGAAGAGTCAAATGCGATCAAGCTAAATATCGCCCGAAAAGAAAACCATGATAACCCCATCATGAAACTGCATCCGACCAATGGCAGTAAAGACGCTACCGTCACACCCATGCAGCTGTTGCTAGCAAATAGTCAATGAGCACCTGTGGATACTTCCTTCGCATAACGTCGAGTGGAAGCATTTCGATGGTCATTTTGTCAATCTGTACACGAACGTAAATGTTTCGCCTACTAGAAGATCCTGTCCCTCTTCCATCCTCCTCTTTCACCTGGGCCACAACCTTTTCTTCTGTAGGTGCACGACTACAATAAAGGCCCACCACCTTTATATTGGTTTGACTCCGTGAAGTAAACGGGGCTGAGGATGATGCGCTCCTGCTCACCCCAAACCCAGCAGAATGTCTAGCATATGGAATGTTAGGAAGGACCTTTGACAGGTTACACAGTTTCATGGCATCAGGCTCGTTCATCACTTTGCCCTTCAATACACCTATACTCAACTGGCAAAACCTGCAGAAAACAAGGGAGAAAACGTAAACGTGAGCAAAGGGCGTGTGCAGCAAACGCTGTTATCAGCGTCAGAGGCAAACTACAGTCGACCCCCCACTTCAGTTCTTCCCCCGCATCGTGGTGGGAGGAAGCCTAAAATAAGGGGCAGCGAGCACACCAAAAGGTACGTGCAATAGGGAACCGTATTTGTGCCCTTGCTGTTATGAGAGTTTAAGGAAAAACATAAAACAAAGTCAACTAGTAGAGATCAAAATGAGCAACCCGCGGGTTGAGCTAGTGGCTATTCACTAGTGCTT
>NW_027123356.1:36705-37697 GCF_001457755.1 Trypanosoma equiperdum
ACCCATAGTCGCTGTTCGATCTCACTTCCGTTAGTGCAGAGGGAGCGGTAATGACCGAAATCAAGTGAAAACAAAGCGTAAAGGAGAAAAGAGAAAAAAAAGAGCAGTACAAGTACGTGCACGACATAAAGATTCCGTACCAGATGAGAAAGCAGAACCCCCACTTAGAGAAAAAAAACGCAAAGGAACATCAGCAATACAGGGCATGCTAAACCACCGAGCACTGTTGTGAAAGGAAACGAAAACACAGAACCTCACAAATGATATCTTTTTTGAAATGGAAAAGTCAAAATGAGCAACCCACGGGTTGAGCTAGTGGCTATTCACTAGTGCTTTACTTGCGCGCTGGACCACCGCGGCGAGCGCCCTTCGAGACGTTCGGTGCCGCCACAACATTAGGCAGGACGTGACGCGGAACGCCAGTCTCCATACGCTTCAGCATGGCAAGTGTCTGCTTGTCGACACGGATGCCGTCCTGGATAGCCTGGTCAACGTGAGAAACCTCCGGCACGTAGTCCATGCGGCGCTCACGCTCCTCTTCTTGCAGTTTCAGCGAGATACCACGGACAGGGCCGCGGGCGAGACGCTTCATAATGTGTGTGGCGTAACCGGCAATCTTATTCTTCAGCTTCTTGGAGCGGGCAATAGTGACATCCATAACAATGCGCTTGTTTTGGTAGAAGTCCTTGTTCAGTTTGGAGAAGTACTTCTCCACGATCTGCTTGGACGCGCGCTTCACGGTCTTCGTGCGGATCTTGCCCATAGTTCCTAAGAAACAGTGCCTTCCCTTTCTTTTTAAAGATACGTGAAGTTCTAACGTTCAGAAGTGGAACAACAGACGAACCAAATGAAAACAAGTAAAAATTTAGGAGAGTAAGGTAAAAAAAAAATGAGCGAGAGGTACACATTACCAAACGCAGCATAGCTGCCTTGATTAGCAACGTTTTTTGCTCTTTGGCGTGAAGTACTTCGGAGCCCGCCAGTTTAACGGA
>NW_027123356.1:37707-41622 GCF_001457755.1 Trypanosoma equiperdum
ACGTTTAAAGTAATTCGGAATGGGCATTAACGTCGTTTAGGCGCGGGCGAGACCAGTGATCAGCCATTCCTCACTACAGCGGGGATGGACGACAGCAAAGAAATCAACTAAAAGATTCAGATGCTTCCGTGCCATTGTGTGAAATATCAGAGTTCATTTCATTTCGTGTAGTTGAGCACTAACGCCAACCCACGGAGTTATGACTTAAGGAATATGGAAAAGAGGCAGCTACAGGTGATGTTGGCAGAAACAGCGTACACACAAGAGCACGCCCCCCCTCCCCATCTTTTGCTCACTTAAGACGTGGCGCATCCACTCGTGAGAGCCACGTAGAGTTCATGTGCCGTCTTCCTCTCCGCACCGCGACTGACATCTCGGAGCAGGGAGTCCCTTAGAGCAGCAGCAACCTGGCGCGTATGGCTTTGCGGCCGCAATCGCAAAACAGACATGAATTCAGTGACACCAACGGCGTCCACTGTCTCAAATGCCTCCAGTCGCACAGCTGCGCAGTCATCGTTGAGCGCGAGAGCAATAGACCGGACAGCTCTCCCGCCGCAGGCTCGTAGCCCAAACACTGCCGCAGAACGGAATGCAGCAGAGGGATGTTGAACGGACGTTTGTGATGTGTACAATTCACCATGGTGGCCACCAAAAGCACAAAGTGAGAAGAAGAGGGCCTTCAGAATCGAACATGGCAAATCCGTTGCCTCTATCAGGGTTTTGAACACGTCAAACGTCTCGCTAGGCTCGTAGGTCAGGCAACAGGCAAGCGCCTCCTCGCCCCGTGAAACATCAACCTTGTCTGGGTCGCCACAACTCATTCGCAGAAGCTCAGCGAGGGCATAAACACATTCTAACGCAATGCTTTCTTCCCCATTGTTCACAGTTATAAAAACCCCAAGCTGCCTGAGAACCTCTTCGCGAAGGCCCCGGACTCTGTCAGATCCACCTGACGGCATAGCCAACACCTCAGCCTTCGGAAGGGCGCGTACACAAGCAATCCGCGTCGACGCGGACAGGGGCTCAGTTTCACCGACGCCGTATGAGTCAGCTTCAGCCGTTGCACCCCCCGGTTGAGTCACAACTCGATCCAGTAGAATGCGAACACCCCGTGCCCCCATGCGAGAGAGTGCCCAAGCGGCCGTCTCTGGGTTCACTCCAGCATCGTTTAAACAATCGGTAACGACTTGTATAACTGTGTCTGCTCTATTAGTCGTAACACCCAGCTCCCCCAACCCTGCGCAGGCGGCATCGCGCACCCGCCAATGTGGGGAGGAAATGTTTTGCAGGAGCAACTCGCATGCTGCATCGGCTACTGCTTGCGGTGTTTTAGCATTACGAGCAAGTCGACCCAGTGCAACAAGTCCCACAACAACAACAGCCTCCTGGTTGATGTAAGCGAACCCCTTGCCGGCACACTCTTGTTGCTGCCTCAGAAACCGTTCCGTGAATTGTTCCAAAAAGTCGAGCACGGGGGCCGCCACGTGTGTCGTGGCGAAGGCAGGAAGCGACGCAAGAGAAAGCAGCGTCTGCTCCAACACAACTGTTGGAGTGAAGCGCTCAAGAAGTAGGGTTACGAGCGTCTCTTCGATCGCAAATAGGTCGTCCTCACGCCCAATATAGTGCGGGTCATATGAGTACGGCAGGTGATACTCCGCCGTGTTCAAACTAGGGTCAACTTCATCTCCACGGGGTTGAAGTTCCAACCTTACCGTTTCTGGAAGCAGGCACTGCATTCGCTGATTCCACAGAAGGGTTACGACCTGCACGAAATCCCGAAGAATAACGGACAACGGTAAGTAACTATTTGAAGTGGGTTGCAACGGAGATGAGGCAATTAGCCCTTGCAGTCTGCACCGAGCTAGCTCAACGTCCATCACAACATGCGTAGGTACGTATGTTGGCTGAGTCTGAGGAGCTAACTCCTGCCTTAAGGGATCGCCGCCACAATACTTTTCAAAATTTACACAACTGGGCTTTTGATAAAAGGTAACACCACTTGCCTCGTGGTTGTTACTGCTATCGTCGTGCTCCAAGGTGGGTAAACAGTGGACAGCGGTGTATCCAACGAGAGGCCGTGCCATTGCGCTGATGCCGTAAACCACCGCCGCCCACACATCGGGGTTGCCCCTGGTACCGGCTTCCCCGCCATCGCAACCGGTGCGCGCGAGGGTGCAAAGTTCGCGCATGCCCCTGTCGCCACCCACAGCCCGTATAGTGAGTGCAACAAGCTTCAAGCAGCTAACCTGCAAATGGATTAAACGCAAGAGTGTCGGTAGTGCAGACATCGCCCGTTCCCCGAGGCCAGCGAGGGCACAAAGAATGCTTGCGACAACGGGGTTGTCGTCTGCCGGTGCAGGTTGAGATTCCGGAACCTGCTGCAACAACAACTCAAGAAGAAGGGGAACGACAATGTGTTGTATGGCGTCGTCGGTGTTCATAAGCGCTGTGACGGCAAACCATGTGTGGCAGTGAGTAGTGTTTCCTCCAGCACTACTTTTCATCATCCGCAATTTCTCTTGCAGCCGCTTTGAGTTTAACGCGAGGATTTCGGTAGCGGATGTCATCAGTGACGGCTTCAATGGTACACCATCCCCGTTAGCATCGGCGTCAACATCAGCGTTGGCGGTGGTCGCACATCTGTCTTCATGGTCCTCACTACCGTCGTACGTCTGGGTTTCTAACGGGGAGACGTTCGGCGGCATCTTTTTTTTTTCGTCAAGGCGCTCCCGATGGGAATCTTCCTCGTCTTTTTCTTTCTTCTGTAAGCTCCGCTTATGGAATTCTTGTAAGTCGGTGTACGAACTTACTAGGGCTCCTGTCGATTTCGCTGTTGTAGGATCGATACAGCTGAATTCCTTTAAAGCCGTACAGTTCTGCCGCGGCCCAAACGACGAGCGTATATCCTCTTCTTCCCTGCGTAAAGGTGAAGACTCCATGGACTGCAGTGCGCTTCCATCATTATTATCATCGCTCATTGCACACTCGTCAGTTTTGCGAATTCCATAGCGCTGTAGAATCCTGTCAGCCACTGCAGTGACATTCCTTCCCACCTTGACTTTCTTGTCTCCCTCCGGTGAGACTGAAGCCGAGCGGGATCTCGGGGATACCGCGCATGGAGAGTGGAACCCCATCATGTTGTTGTTATTCACTTTCCCCTCCTGTACTTTGGTACGTGCGTACAAGCTCGGAGAGAGTCTTTTCTCAGCATCTTCCTGTGGTTGAATGCTACATTTGTACGGAACGTCCTCCACTGGCATCACTTCCTCTCCTTTTGTGTTGACATCGCTTAGTTTCTTTACGGCGTCACTTACTTCCTTGCTCGCGACAGGCGCTTCACTATCCCCATTGCAACTGAATTCTCCACCGCCATCCGCAGATGCCGACAAGTGGGCTGAGCTGTCAGCTTTAATTTCAGTTAGCACAGGTGAACACGCGCCGCTGCTACCGCTGGCGGAACTCACCTCGCTATCAGACGGCAGTGGGCTAAGAATATTTTCCTGCCTTAGTACTTCTACTTGGTGCAACACGGCATAAGCGCGCAGCAGACACGAGTTCCTAGATAAAAGTGCCCTGCTCATTCCTTTCCTGGTTTTTTTTCGTTTTTTTCTTTCGCTTCTTTACGAACGACCTCTATACGCAAATATATATATATATATATATGTTATCTGTCTATTTTTATGTGTTGGTGTATGCGGGTGTATGTATGCCTGCAGCCCAGTTGGGTTTATGTTGCTTCGTTAGAGTTTGTTCTCTACTTCTGTTGAAACGTCTTCTTCAGTTATGGGAAGTATTCATGCAATTATTGACCTCTCGTGTTTGTGAAATTGTTTCCTTCATTTAAGGAGCGGGGCAGCAAGGGAGGCGAAGAAATAACATTGCAGTTAAGAGAGTGATTACAGAGCAAAAAAAAAA
>NW_027123356.1:41644-46840 GCF_001457755.1 Trypanosoma equiperdum
CGCACGGGCTTTTGTTACGGAGACTTAAAAAAATTAATAAGCATTGGATCCAACACTTGGTATGACGTGTGTTCGCATCCGATTGGATTATGTGCCGTTCATCACGGCACACAACATGTGGGGGAAGAAAGTGACAAACTATAAATAGTGTAGATGACAAGGAAAACAAGTAAATAAAAACATATAAACAAATGAAACCTCAGAGAGGTCACTTTTGTGATGAATTACAGGGTCTGTGATTAAAACGAAAAAAAAATAGGGAAGAATCAGTAAGTGCATCGCCTCCTTCGATAGAGGTACACGGGAACACGATAAGTGTGAAAACAAAAAAAGGGACAGCCATTATGGCAAGCGGACAGTCAAGCAAGAAGGCAAATTTCAAGAAGAAAAAAAAGGAAAATGGGAAAGAGATGAGTAAAAACCATTCCGTGAGAAATGTGTAGGCACAACTGGAGCTGTTGGTCCCTATGTAACAAAAGGGGTCGTCTACTGGCGTGTTGGACATTGGACCAATGATGCGCTACAGTATATGGATAGTGAAGAATATACCTAGTAATCAGTCCGTCAAACCAACAAGTAACGGACTGAGACGGCGCACCCAAGAGGCTCGGGTGCAGCCATCCGGCGGATCGAGGCTTGACATCACAGACGCATCCCTCAGTGCATTTGTGAAGTCCAAAGCACTTTGTCGAACAATAATCATATCACTCCGCACGTTCCTGACGATCAGTTGGTCCATAGAACGTACGCGGGAGCAGGCCACGTAGACGAGATGTGGGCACTCGAAAAATTTCTTACAATCCAGGACCACAGTTCCCTCAAGTGTTAGCCCCTGGACTTTGTGTACTGTGAAGCCGTAACCTAACTGCAGTGGGAGCACGAACAGTTCATGACCGTAAAAATAAGTCGATGGAGTGCCACCAATCATGACAGAAAGAGGTGGGAGCTGCACCACTTCACCACTGAGTAGACGGACAATAGGCAGTCGCTGGAATCCATTCCTCTCCAAAGACCAAGTGTGGAATGCTTTTGGTGATGTCTCATGGCGGCGGGGAAATAGATCCAAGTTGGGTGCAGCAAACGCCTCTACAATACCTACACTACCATTGGATACAGTTCGTGAGAGGTTTCTGTTAATCATTACGCGGCAGCCAAGCTTTAGTCGAAGTGGTGAGATGAGTTCGGCATTGGGATGCAAAGAAGCATCGGCAAGCATTAAAGACACACTTGGAGGAATAAAGTTGTGCGGATCCTGATTGTAAATCTGATGAAGCTTTCCCTTGAGTCGCCCAGCAGTTGCTTCTAATATAGCTCTCCAATGACTCTCTTCAGCGCCCCCTTCATTGCTAGCACCGTGTTCTTTGGACCCGCCATTCTTGCATATCAGCACATTTCTATCTTCTGAGTGGCGGAGACGAATGAGAACCGCGTTCTTCTCCCCACCGGCGGGCATCACTACAATATTATGGTCCACAATGTCCACTCCGGTAATTCTTTTGATTTCCTCAGAAAGTACTGTAATGATCTTTTCACGCTTGGGAAAGTCCTTTTTCCGTCCCCAGTCTACCAGACCAGCTGGAGTGAAATTCCCAACCAGCTGAAGGGGACCCCGCTGTGGAGCAAATATCATTTCTTCGCTTCGCAACTCGCACAGTTTCTCATCGTTCAACCTCTGTGCATCACAGCGCCTTGGGAATATGTACGTAACATTGTTTGCGTCCCCACTTACGGGACGATCCAATGCTTTGAAGGCTTTCTTGTCAAACTTGCCCACACGCAGCTGCCCTAGCAACTCGCAGAATGGATCGCCCTGCGCTTGGCGCATTGAAGTAACTAAACAGACGGGAATAAGATGTCGAAAGGCATGACTTTGATAGCACGGGCCACCAATGCTTACGTCCATCATTGCAAGCTGCAGAAAATCTCCACACGCGATCACCTGAAGCCCACCAAACGGCGACTGTTGCAATCGAGCCATTCGGGCCTCTTCCTCAAAGGTTTCAAACAGTTCTGCGTCCAGTAACGAAACCTCATCAATAATCACCACATCCACTGCACGAAACGCATTGGAGTCCCATCGTTTCCTTGTTCCCTCTTCCCCCTTGATGGGTACACCAAATGCCAGATGAAACGTGCAGCCACCTAACTGTACGGACGCGACGCCCGTCGTTGCTGTCATGGCCACTCGCAATCCCATCTCAGTAAGTTTTCTGTGAATTGCCTTTAGCAGCACCGTTTTACCTGTTCCGGCACTTCCACCAATGAACATGCTGTACCCGCGGAGAGCACACCTAATAACATTTTGCTGATCGGGTGTCATTGTCATCGTCGACAGACGAGGGTCATGCATGGTATCCAATTTGGGTGGTAAATACGCGCTTGTGATTTCATTGTACAGACGATGGATCTCTTCCCCCACCGCATCCGCAGCATCTCTCCGGGACAGTAGTGCTGCGAGGTTTCTTCGCCACGTTACCGTTGAAGTCCGGAACGGTTGCAGTGCAGCGTCGCTTACCAGTGCAGCTTTCGTGGGATTCCAAACAAGCCGAAAGGGGTTCACAATGCTGTGTTCAAACCCAAGGGAGAAAAGTTCCTTCGCCACACGCCCCCAAGTTGGCGTAAGGCGTCCTGTGAATGGATTGACAAAGGTGTCACCGCTGCGTTCACTATCGGGGAAATCACCAACGCCAGCAGCCTCAATGTGCTGCAACTGACGGCCTTCCTCAAAAAATTCTTTTGTGGGTGCCATTGGCCGCACTTCAACGCACGCCTTCGCGACGCGAATAGGCCCGAGACGCACTAAGCGCCGCATCTGTGCTGACAGGGCCACAAGGCGAATGGGGCCACAACCTTCTGAATAAAACAAAGTCGCACTGTCTATGTCTGACGCAAACAGCGTATCAAGTGTGTAAGCAACCATCACAAAAGAAAAAAAACGTTCAAAGTAAAAGTGTGATACAAAGAAGACAAGAGAAGATTCAGCAGCCAGGCGCATGCAGCAGGTGGGAGATGAATGCACAAGAGGAGGCCTTTCTTCCCTTCCCTCGTAAGTTAGCTTATCTTTTTTTGTTTTCTTCTCTTGGGGGAAGAACCGTAAAGCTTTTATTACCGACGGTTCATCGCTGAGACTGACTGAGAATGTAAACGCGTAGAGGCTCGTGTAAGCAGACCTATCCGCGTTTGCATATTCCACAGCACACAGAGAATAATAAAAGAAGAAAAAGTGAACAGGGAGGAATCACTGTACTCTTAGTGAAACACGTACTAAATCCGTGAACGTCCCGTACAAAAAAAAAGATGCGAAAGCACTGCATCGGTGCTTACGCGGGCTTGCTATCGCCCGCAAGAGCAACCTCCAACTCCTGGGCGAGGCGGAAATTCTGCTCACCGTACTTCTGCCGCATTGCTTGAAGGCCCTCCATATTCAGCACGCCTGGTTTGACAAGGCACACACAGCTTGCCTCCGTGCCGTACACAGACATGTTCGGGAAGGCGACGCAAAGTCGGTCGTAGCCCTCGGGCGTACAACCCGCCAATTCATCTAGCAGTGTGGAAAGCGCCACACCCGCCGGCTTCACTTCGCGTAGCCACACAAACCATGCGCCATGAGTTTCAGTAAGAGTTGAACCATCAGAGGACGCTCCACACTCGTTCTTTGTTCGTTTCTTTTCATCGCTGCTGTCTGTGCTCCCCTGTAGCTTAAGGAAGGGACGGAAAATACGCATGGTCAATAAGTCGTTGAATTCGATGCAAAACACTATGTGTGTGCTGAGAGAGCAGCAAACCTCCTTTGAACTGTGATGTACTGCAAAGCGGCGAATCCAATTCACATCCGCAGCGCTAAAGTCATTCATGCTCGCCATATCCACCACATCTTCCACCGTGATCGTATCATCCTCATCGTTATCCTTATCGATTTCTTCGGGTTGCTGCACCTCTTGCGGAAGCGCTTCGTCGGCTTTCTCGAACTCTTCGCGAGTATGCTTCCGCTGAGCACTTCTCATTCCCGTGCTATTTTCTACCTCCACAAGTTTCCAAATGGTCTGCGCAGTGCACTTCGCACAATACCCATTGCAATCCCATTTCTGTATATCATAATCCACACGAGACCGAGTCTGGCACCGAAGACACATCTCATCGTAGACCGCCTTCGACTTCTCCCCAGCGGAAGAGTCCTTCGCGCGCGCCTCGTAATCCGCTCCGCCGGTAATTCGCGCGCGGGGGGGCGAAGCACATAATCCCGTGGGATCCTCAACATCGGCATTTGTTGCGGGCTGTGCGTCTCGCTCTCCGCCGCTACGGAGGATTCCCTCAACTGATTCACCGGTTTCGAAAGCGAGTAGCTCATCTTGAGTATACCCAACATTGACTGCTCTTCGATACTCGTCTGTTGCACGCACCAAGCGGTGCACCATTGCGGCAGTCGTTTCATCACCGAAGGCGCCCATCGACCCAGCTGGGGCCTCAGGGTTCTGCTTTACGCGACGAAGGTGAAATTTAGACTCTTTCGTTCCAGGGTCCCGCTTTATTGCTTCAATGTTGGCTGGAGCAGCATCAGGCATTCTATAGTGCAGCGCATCTTTCTTCAGCACAAGATGTCGTGTCGCCCCCGTGCCACGGGAATGGTGACTGAGATTATATTTCTCCGCAAGATTGTGAAGCTCCCTACGGTCGTTCGCGCACAGTTCAGGGGGAAGCTCTAACGTCGTTTTAGTCGGATCCGCAACGAACACCTCGATCTTCTTACACCATGTTTCGAAGAAGTGGGCGCGATTGTCTTTTGCTTCCGACGGGCGAGCATGGCGACATAACGAGGTATCTGCAGCATCATATATCTGTAAAACGCCGACATTCGCCGACGGATCATGTTCGGATGATGATTGTACTGTTGACGCCGTTGGAGTCGGAACACGACGGGCCATTGCCTGTCTTGCCTTATTCAAGGCCTCCATCATTTCTTCTCGTGAACCTGTTGCCGCCATTTAGAATGGAATCTGAGCCGTGTGCGGCAGAGAATTCACCTTTTCTCCCTCTCTTCGTGTCTCCTGCAAGTAAGGAGCAAAGAAATATATATCCCACTATTCGTCTACCCCAAGTATGGTAATGGTGAGTTCTCTTCCCTCTCCCTTCCTTTTGTTAGGCACCATTAAAATTTTGGCGGAAAACATAAAGAACAACAACAACAAAAAAAAAAAA
>NW_027123356.1:46873-52009 GCF_001457755.1 Trypanosoma equiperdum
TTCTAATGGCCACTTGGCATCTTGGAGGTAAAAAAAAGTGGGGGAACGCAAGTTAAAATAAGTTAGCCACACCTATTGGCGGGGAGCAGCACTGCAGTAGCGAACTAATACCTCGCCCTGGATTCAGGAAGTCAATGTCCGCCACCGCTCGTGCAATCGTGCAGATAATGCTATTCATTTGCCTCCCCACTTCAAATCCCCGCTGCGCTCAACAGCAACGATCCCAAGACACGTAAGGGAAGTCGCTGCCGTGGTGATTAATAAATGGAATGAATTCGATAGTTAAAAACGACATGAAAGGAGTAGAACCGTTGAACAAACCTACTCGGTGGATCAACGACGATGTTTCGAATCTTTCGCCGGTTCGACAAACGTCATGCTATGAATATTCGAAACTCGAAAACAGTAAAATAAAATAAATAATAGTAATAACAAGAAGTGGCCACTATAAGCTTGTTTCCAGCAACGTAAACAACTACATAAACAGAAACACGGGTGCCTCTCTTTCTTCCTTTTCACCAACTAGAAACAGAACCAGAGTTCACCTGAACTTTGTTGGAGCATTCGTTCGCCCCCACAGCCCTCCTGATTGATGCGAAGTTAGTCCAATAACGATAAAACAACAACCTTTCCTTCCTTGCCACCTCATAGAAAAATAATTAGTGGGGTAAGCACATCAAAACTAAAGTAGGTGAGTACGTGTCTTCCACGTAACATTCCCCTCCCTGACAGAGTTTTTTTTCGTGAATTCAACGTCAAATTATCACAGTAACAACAACAACGCAAGTACACAGCTTACGTGTCTCCTTTCCTGCACATGAACAAAGAAACTTCAATCCGTCGTCCTGTTAAGCATTCGAAATGTTGCGAAGGAAAAAAAGCTCGAGTTATCACCTAAGATCCCATGTCGACTCGCAACTTTTCATGACGCTGGCGCCGTTCTGCATAATCTGAAAGTGCGCATCCGCGTACGGTACCAAGTACTGAAAGACATACTGACAAACATCCACCTTACACCGATAGAAGCCGTCTACATCTTTCCCAGAGTCAATAAGTTTTTGTGCCACTGTGGCCATACGTAACCAATTGTACGCCAACACCATGTAACCCGCGTACATGATTACATCCTCCGACACAGCGCCGACGCTATCGGGCTCTTGCATGGCTAACATCTTCACCTTGGCAATACCCAACCGCCACTGTTTTTGGAGTAGCCACAGACGCCGGGCACACTGACCGATGGTACCCCTCGAAAAAAGATATGGCCGCACCAGCGCACGAACATTACTGCCAAAGGTTGCGACCTCCTCCGTGTGCAGAGGCAATATGTGCCGATTGAGGAATTCAACTGAATTGGACGTCATAACACCACTGTGCTGCGCAGCAGCGCGGGCGTCGCGCAAAATCTGCTCCATATCATTGCCCTTCACAACACCTTGCGGACTCCACATCCACAGGCAACGGGAGATGGCCTGAAAATTCCATGTGGTTAGGCACGTATTGGCTATAGTGGAGTAAAAGTTAATTTTGTTCCCCATCCCCTCACGCGCGGTGGCATCCGTCGTGTTGTGGTAAATGTCAAGAAGTCGTGAAACATCTAACGAAAGCGCCCTACCTCCCTCGGCCACGGCTTTGGCAAAGAGTATACTCAAACGCATGTTCGCGTCGGGTATTAATACGGTGCTGGTACCTTCTGCACATGTACTACTCTCCGACGTGCACTGTGAGTTGCACCCACGAGTTCGTGAAAGGGCATTTTGAAAAGCAAGTTCAGCGTGGCAGACACCCTGCACTGCAGCTGCAACGGCCGCCGTGTTCGTGGTAGTTACCGTCCGCTTCACACCCGAATTGAACTCCCCAACAAAGTAGCCGGTCGAATTGTCGAACCCCATTCGACAGATGGAGCTACCCTTCATGCCCATGGTGGCCTCTAATCCAAGGCATTTTACATTCCTTTCAGTTTCCAGCGATCCATCCGACTTTGGTACGTGGCGCGGAACCAGGAACAGCGACAAGTCGGTGCCTGTCGCCTGTGAGGAAGGTAATCGTGCCAGCACAACATAAAGCACATTTGCTGTGAGGTTATGGTCCCCGGCCAAGATAAAATTCCTCGTCCCCGTCAAGTTGTATGTCCCATCTTGTGCCCGCTCTGCCGTAACCACTCCTTCAGCCGCTCCGCTTTGCCCCTCGGTGAGGCTCAACGAACCGCTCCATTCCCCAGAAACTAGCCGCCTGAGAAACATTTCATGTTTCTTCGCGCTTACACATGTCATCAGCGCCTCAGCTGCTCCTATGCTTTGGGTGGCATACGTTAAAAGTGGTGGATTTGCTGTTTCCATGACCTCTCGCGTGATACTACCAACTGAGTATGGCAACGCTTTGCCGCCAAACTCCAGTGGTTGGCTAATACCGATCCATCCCTTACTGCACAGTGTCTTATAAGCGGCCTCGAAACCTTTTGGTGTACCAACTTGGCTATTCTGCAGCCACTGACATCCCTCAACGTCACTAGAAGAGTATAGCGGCAGAAGTGACGTTGTGGCGAGGGTTCCAGCTTCAGCAAGAAGGTTGGTAAGAAATTCCCTCTTGACGTTGGTGTACCCAAGTTTTTCATAGTGCGCATACATGTTAAACACGTCTTCCACGAGGAAGCTAAGGTCCTTGAAGCATGGTTGATACTGCAGACTACGGCGGGAAAGGCTACGACGAAACATGGCTTAGTGTTTGTTACGCTCCCTCCACACCTTCCTCCCTCTTTAATCCTTTGAATGCCTCCAAGACTTCCTCCCTATCTGAAAACCAGCCTCTCCCAATGCCTTCTGTTATTTACCTCCGCTTTGATAAACACTGAAAGCCAATCGTGGTTTTGTGCGAGCCTCCTGTTCTTTTTCCCGAACTCTGTAAGATTCCACCGCACGCTGCGGTTGCGAAAAGGGTGGATTTCCTGCGCTCGCTCAGGGCTTTCAAATACGAAAACCAGTATAATTTATATATATGTGTTCTTTATTAAATATTGGTTTGGTCCGGTAAAGAAAAAGAGCCCAACAGGTTGATATGTCATCTAACAAACTAAAATGGTATTCCGCAAACGGCACTGACGGCAGAACTACCGAAAGGAAGATGGACACAGGAGGGGGAAAGGGGGAAACGTGTCTTCATTACGCTTTAATCTCGCGCCAACGGCTAACAACCACTTCAAACATTAGCGGAAAGCAGCGTGCTGGGTACCACGCCACTGCTCTTTCCTTCTTTCCGTAGTTCGAACCATCAGGATATCTTTGAACCCAGAGAAAGAAAAAAAAACAAAATGTTGTGGCACATCTTACTCAGCTTGCTACCACCTTTCTCTTCCTTCTCACCTATGCAATCCCCCCACCCAACGTAACAATAAAAAAGCAAAATGAGGGAAGAGAAAACGGATAAAAGGAAAAGAAAGGGGGGAAGAGAGAAGAGAAGAGAAGGAAGGAAGGAAACGAATAACCAAAAATTAAGGCTACCAACTTGCCCTCTCGCGCTTCGTATCTTTTTATACCCACCCCTCGCATCACCATAGTCGAACTGTATCGCTATTTGTTTCCTTACAGTATTTTTTTTCTCATTTTTTTTTCCTTTCTTTCCGTTTTAAACGCTTTATTTTTTTCTTTTCCTCCCTCCTCCGTTTCTTTTCTTTAGCGCCGCCCCCTCCTTCTCATCTTACCTTATCTTCCTTGCACCTTCCTTTGTTCCTTTTCTTCCTCACGTGGAACACACAAGTACAGTTGTACCTATATGTGTATAATGTACGCGCGAATCACATTACGTTAGTGTTAGTCGCCCTATCTACCTCCTCTCTTGTCATTATCCATTCTTTTTGTTGCCTTTTTTCCTTTTGTTTCGTTACTTTAGTTACTATTGCCGTTAGTATTAGTTATTACTCATTATTCATACATTTCCCTCGCCACCCCTTAACTCGATCTCGTTCAAGAAAATAAACTAAAGAGCGGTGAAACGTGTTGCGAACAGCAGGGATTAGAGAAAAGAAAAAAAAGGGGGGCGGCTCTGCCTCTGCCTCCGCCTCCGTCCCCCTCCCCTCCTATTCGCCTCACATATCTGAATTTTGCTTAGCGCGGTTATGCACAAATGAAAGAAAGCGACATATTGCGCGACCTTCATTGTGCTGACGCATCGCACCCCAAACGCCGTCAACACCACACACTACTCCCTTCATAATTTTTTTTTTTCATTCCTTCCTCTCTGTTACCTCTTTTCTCTTGCTGACAATAAAAAGATCCATTCACTATTATCTTTATTAGTTTGCTTTTACGCTCCCTCGGTAGGCCAAAAGCGACACCCAACGTACCACACCGAAAGAACCACCGGAATCAATCAAAAGCCCTAATAGACACGCAGAGCGGAACACAAAAACGGGAACGGGGCACTATGAAAATAATAATAAAACAAACAAAAAGAAACGAAACGCGGGGTAACAAGGAGTAGCCAAAACTAAGAGTTGATGTACTTGGTAGCGTGGATTCCCAGCCGGCACGCGCACCACACATCATCGTTCCCATTCCCATTAATTACGCCCACAATACTCCTCCCCCCTTTCCTCTCTTATGACATCAATGGGCACAATCACAATCCCAACGATTACAAGTAAACCTGAGGAAGGACCTCATCACCTCTCATCCACCACCCGCCTCCCTCTTTCCCCCACAGTCAAATACCCACAGCTACAAACCAGAAAGTTTCACTTCACCTCTCCTACCACCCAACCCTCCTTAAGGGCAACGAAGTGTATCAACTGAAAAGGAGAAAATAAAATGAAGGAAAAGGATGAGGAGCGGTAGGAAAGGTTAAAGAAATTATGACAGTGACTCCTATGTTCCCTCCCCTACACCTCTGTGTTCACATCTTTGCCTACCACAAGAACTACACACACAAACACACACACACACACACACACGCACGCAGGCACGCACACAAGGATAGGAAACATGTATAAATAAATAAACAAACATTCATAATATCAAACACACATCACACCGAATTGAAACCTTGCGCTTACACCCACCCTTCCTCGTTCCCTCTTCATGTGTGCGAAAACTGGAGAGCCCGTTGGTCGCTTTGGTAACGGCTATGCACTAAAAAAAAAAA
>NW_027123356.1:52019-56988 GCF_001457755.1 Trypanosoma equiperdum
TAACAACCTCGCGATAAGCTTACGTGCTCGTTGGTGGTCGTAGTGGTGGCGGTGATGGAATTCCGCACTGGCGATACTGCGATGCATTCACGTGAGAAGGAAAAGAGGTCAAGAACCGAAAACAAAACAACAACAGTAACGGTAACAATAATAAGAGTAACAAAAACAATAGTGAAATGTCTGTTTACTAACGCCGAAAACATCCCTTTTATTGTCTTCCTTATATATATATATATATATGTACATAAATATATAAAGCAACATAACGAGCCACTGGTCACAAAGACACATGGGCTACAAACAGAGGAGCTGATAAGTAAAACACCACATGGTGATGGAAAAAAAAAACCTTACCCGTAAAAGGAAAAGCGAAGTGCATGCGGGCGACCACGACCTATTTTCAATTTTTCTCTTGTTATGGGGTCGTGACCTTTTCCCGATTACAATACCGCCCGAGCGCTTCAGTGAACACATGCAACACATTTTCTCCGGTTTCGTTTGCTCACTGCGTCGGACACTCCAAACAATGGTGCTACAGCTTTTATAGGAGAAAACAAACAAGCGGTTGGAGACAACACGCCTCAAATGCACTAGCGGACTCGAGTTTAAAGGGCAAGAAAGGCACCGTTACACTCCCCTCCCCACTTTTTTCCCTTGGTGTGTGAAGGAAAGTCCCATCCATCACCTTCCACTCTACTTCCTCCCATCCTTAACATCTATATATATATATATATATAGATATAGATATTATATGTGTGTCATTTCCCCACCATCGGTGAGAATCGCATCTTGTCTGTGCGTTCCACCTAATGTCTCCCCTCCCATCCACATAACATGGCATACGCCCACCATACATGCACACACACACACACAAAAGAAAAACATGTTCTGTTTACGGTACGTGTACGCAAGCAGCGATTACTAAAGCGTGAAGTCGGGTGTTATCCTCGACGGTTTTCCTTTCATCCTTCCGGCCAGACTACCGGGGGCACCAACCTGCGTCCTTTGATGCGAGAAATATTCTAGCTTTTGCAGTGGCTTGGGCCCAATAACCTTTTCTAATAAAGTCCTCAGACTACGGGCTAAGGACCTGAGCTTCAACTCATCTGAGCTGGCTGTCCAAATCTGCAGCGTTGTGGGTTTGTTCTGTCGCACCTTGAGCATCACGCCGTTGAGGTTCGTTGTACTCTCCGCCAAAGATTCCCCACTGCATGCCATGAGCATCGCCATGAAAGCATCATCCATTGTCTGCTTGTTATTCAAACCCGGCTTGTCTCTGTCAAATATTACGAAGGTGATTGTTCCACCATTCTTATTACGGGTGTGCTCCCAGTTCGGCCTAATGTCCCGACGGAACCAGTGATATGTGAAGGCGGGCAGCAACGTGGATGGAGGGGGCAGGTGCCTCCACAGGCGCCAGAAGCACTCAACATCCCCAACAAGGTGGACGAGAACCGGGTGATACGCTAACGGAGCTCCAAACGGTGTTGGATGCTCGTCGGCATAGAGGGCCCACACTGTATTAAACCGAACAGGCTCGGCAGGGGCCGGCTTGTCTAGCACCTCTACCTGAAACAAACTGGGAAGCATCGATCCGCTAAAGTCGTTCTCCACTATCTCACCTACGGTGAAGTTCTGCGTTGATGGTGCGCCGCTGGCATCAACAGAGCCACCATTGGCGGCAACAGCATCTTCCTCCGGGGGCGAGGCTATAGCCACAGCCTTTTCACCTACCTCTACCACTTCCTTTTCCTGAGGCTGAAGTGACGCTGGTGTCGTGTCCTTAAACTCTGTTGAAGGGCCCCGCTGAGCCTCAGGAGTGGCTGGGAACTTGGACGAAATCTTTGGGTTAGTAGGCGTATAGGGTGTGGCGCTAAGTGACAGCGGTTTTGCGCCCGCTTGCTGCACTGAATCACTCTTCCACACAGAAAGCGGAGGCACTGGCTCCACAGACTCCCACGCTTGTGGGACACCGCCTGGTGGGCCGGCAACATATGGAAGTACTTGCCCAACGAGCCCAAATCCTTGGGAGCCCTTAGGCTGGAATGGCTCTGCACTCGCGCGAAGTGTTGTCTGTGACGACGGCGCCACCTGCTGCTGTTGCTGCTGTGGTGGTGGTGGTGGTGGTGGTGGTTGTTGACGTTCCCCGCGGACCGGAATCTGCCGGGAGCCACCACCGTTTCCACGCCGACCACCGGATCCTGGTGTGCGGTTCCCCTTCGGTACAAATTCCTCCGCTTCTGGATTCATATAACCTCGCTGCCTGTTTGCTACTCTCCCTTATGTCGGAGGTTTACCAACTGTTACCTTCTCCCTGAAAACTAGAGAACAAAGAAATGACAAAAAATAAGGGTGAAATTACAAGTGCACAACAACTCCGTTGTGAAGCACCACACCACTTTTGGAGAGAAACGTATGCTGGCTCCGACGATGAAACTATTTGGACCTAACTGTGCGTGAGGTAAAGCTTCCGGGTGTATGGAAACGAGCCGCCCCCACAACACTCACGCGTAAAACATAATTTTTTCATACCAAACCTACGAAAACACCAATGTGACACGGCACCCCACCGTCCCTCACCTCTCCAATTGCCTCTTTCCCTTGTCAGCCTTTGGGACGCACATCACGGGTCCCAGCGTCCCCCTTGTTCATTTACACTCCCTTATCGTTGTGGTCGGCAGCTTCCTTCTGTTAACTTTATGTTCTCGAGTACCCAAAAGAGCAATGGCTTTCCCTCCTCGCCACCTCTGTCCGACTTGTTGGGTAGAAAGATACGTGTATTGCTGGTCACCGGTCTTACGGTGTGAAAAGCTAGGGTGCTGACAACCGAAATGAGGACACAGCTAGAAGAGCGGAAAAAAAAAATGGAAAAGAAACTAACAAGGGTGTAGGGACTAACAGGTGCAGTGCACTGCATTGTGTAGTAGATGCTGTTCAGTAGAGGAATCAGTTCTTTGCGGCACAAGCACCAACAACGTGATTCTTAAATCGCATGCCCAAGCCTTTACACGGTTCTTATTTTCCTCCTTTGTCTCCACAGGGGTCGTCCAGCTCGGAATGGCTTGCTTCGGTTTCAGATGTCCATCACAACTCCATCAATAACAACTGGCTCGTCCCGAGGGCGGCTCACACGCCTAAATGCACGCTGCAACTTCAGTATGTCCTTCCTTACCTCCTCGCCAAACGCCAAGGGTTCCATTTCACCGGAGTTTACTTGATGGAGCAGTGGACGCGCACGCTCCAGGAACTGATCTCCGTCACCACGCAGGGCTTCGTCAAGTTCATCGCTTTCGCAGCAGCGAACCAACTGCTCGACAACGGCAACAACCAGCGCGGCGTCTAGCTCCTCATCCTCCTCCTCGTCATCTTCATCTTCCTCATCATCACCGTATTCACCTTCCTCTTCTTCCCGCCCCTCATCCGCATCTTCACCGCCCAGCTCACAGCGCTCATCACAGTCAAGATAATCATGGAGTTCCCTGTCTTCGGCACAACGCTCACGCGTCCCTTCAGAACCACACACTTGTTGCAATTCAGTTTCGTCAACTGTGAGCGTGTAACCATCTACCGCCACGGCTCGGACAAGTCCATCATCATCAAACAGTGGCCGAGGCCTCCTTTCCACCCCGGTAGCGCACGCATTCAATTCGTCTTTTTCCTCCTCGCGGAAACGTTTGTGTGAATTCGAGAGGGTCCCAACCTCCTCCGCACGCAAATAATTCCGCAGCCCTGCCGCAGTTTCCCACAAGGCTGGTGCATCGACAACTTTCACACGGGGGCGCGTCGGCACCTCCGCAACCCCCTCAACATCCTCCACGAAATCGGGGTCCTCCTTTTCTTCCTTTTGCTTCAACGCATCCGCTTCCTGACGCATGACCATGAGATCCTCCGCTGGTGGCCTCAGGCATGCCTCTTCCTCCACCTCAACGGCAATTGAACCACTGCACCCGTTACCATTATGGAGAACCCCACAAACTTCCCCCATCATAGGCGTCCCCATTGCTGTGGATGCCACAGTTCCCTTATCATCGTCTTCGTCATCGCTGCTGTAGAGGAATACAAGTTTTGTGCGGCGCGCTGGCAATGCTGCTACATCCGTGCCAAAATCCATCAGTAGAGAGAGAGAGAGCAAACAAAAGATTGAACGAGTTTCCTCTTGGTTAGAGCAGCCGTCGCACTCGCCTTCACTGTTTGCCACCGCTAGCACCCCCGCGTATGTGCAGAGGGCTGATGGACAACTAGATGAACTAAAGGAGGTGTGAGAGGAGCAGCCGCTGTAAAGCTACCTGCAGAGTACAAAAAAAAAAAAAAGAAGTTTCCCTTCTTCTGTCCTTTCCATGGTAGCCATACACACACTCAGCGCGCGAGAATGTGGTGGAGGTAGAAGTTGTCGTAAAAAAAAAATAAAAAATGTGGGTTGAGGTGTGTTAGTGCGTGGCCTCGTCGAGGATGATAAGAAGCAGAGGAAAAGGAATTGCACCACAGGGAAAACTCGCGTGTGCATCCGGTGCTTACAGTAAAAGTACGAAAAGCAAACACAATAGCACGCACACAAAAAAGTAAAGAACACAAAATAATAGTAATAAGAAATACCAAACAGTGTCCACGAACCACATGACCGCGACAATGGAAGGTGTCATGTAACGTTGCTGCGGTTCAGTGGGGCAGTGAGGGGCATTAGCGCAGCCACTATTGTGGAGGTCATAGTTTAAAAGTCCCGCAGTGTAACATTCATCACATGGTTCGCTTATTTCTTATTGTTAAGTATTCTTAATAGAACAGAGAGAGGAAACAGTTTTCCCTCCACTGCGTACTTGATTGTACGAGCTTTTGGCTTTAGTTGTGCTTGAACCGTTGGATACACGTGCTTCAAACATCACAACGCCTGTTAAATACTTTCCTTGTTCCTCCTCAACAACAACCTGATAAAAATGTTTAAAAAACAGCTGGTCGTCTACCCCCCCCCCCC
>NW_027123356.1:57003-60850 GCF_001457755.1 Trypanosoma equiperdum
TCGCCCCCAAGAAATAAATCTTTCATTTCCCCCTTAATACTTCTTTCCTCCTGATAAAACAAATAATATGAATAACAAATACGATAAGAAAAAAACATGCTACGGACAAAATAGGATGGCCAGCCACTATATCAATATATATATATATATATATATTCGAATTCGTTCCTCCCTTCCTCTCCCCGTCATTCTTCATTTAATTCTCTATTTCATCCTCCGCTTCACTTGTTACCTCTGTTATCGTAACCTTAACACAATGTGCAAAGTAAACAGTACAACACACACTCCAACGTGTGCAGAGCCTGAGCTTTGAAGGTAACAAAAATTTAAAAAACAAAGAATTACATACAAATGAAAAATAAAACGCACTGCCACAGAGTTCCTAAATTTAAGTGGATTTCTTTTAGACCCCTTCCCCTTCCGTGGTCTAGTCTACTACTGTTTGAGGGGCCGACAACCTCAAAAACCAAACGCACGAACACAAAAAAATAATAATAATAAATAAACGATTATATAATACCTGATATTTAAATAAATAAATAACAATTTACGTGTTTATCGTGAGGAGGGCGCTTTTTAACGCTTCCACCATCCACAACTCACGACAATGTCCGTCCTTCTCCCCCACCCCCCCGTGCCTATGACCCCTGTACAACTGCACATCACTGATAAATATTCATGCCATCATATCTCGGCAAAACATTGAATATTTAACAATGATGTCAGAGAAAAAAAAAGGAAAAAAATACAAACACGGCATACTGGCCACCGCAGTGCATAGCGACCTGTAAAAAATTTAGACAGCCATCTTTTGTTTAAACATCACCGGGTACATTTCAACCATGATAATGCCGAGCATCACCCCCGAGAATAAGAGAGCGATACAGAGGGACGCAACAACGCCACCTGTGAGAATCGCTTCATCCGCATAAAGAGATGTGCACATACCACTCACCACGTCGTAAATGTGGCCATCCGGGCATGCCAGGCGTGGACACAGCCTCCGGTAACGCTCACACTGTGGTGATGTGGGCGGACCCACTACACTACACTGTAAATTATCTGCCGTACTGGTGTCTAAATGACAAATGGCACCGCCAGCACCTGTACCCTTGCTGCTGTCCACGAAGCGCACAAAGTCATCGAAGGGGCAAATGAAGCCATCCTTTGACTTTACCCCACTCGAATCCCCCGCAGCATTGACACATCGAAACGGGAAGTCAGCGGCTGACGGCATGGCAGCGGGCTCCGTTTTCACAACAGCGTGGCGTAGGCGTACAAAGTACACTTCCGTAGTGTCGTCACGGAGAAGGTCAATAAGAAAGGTTTCAGCAACTGGCACTAGGTCCGTTGGTTGGTACCCAACAGTAGTACGGATTGGAGTGTTGTGAACATACTGCATTACTTTGTGAGTGTTGTAATTGACATCATCCTTTTGCAACATCTTGCGACGCATTCCCAAAAGAAGTTCCTGTGCCAATGGTTGTCCAAGGCTCCCACGGGCTTTCGCCAGTTCATCCTCAGTAGAGTAACCGTAAAGCGTATGGGAGCGAACAGTTGCAACAGCATCCAGTCGTCCCACATTTTCCATCACCGTTGGCGCACCACTACCACCATCCTTCATTGCAGAGTACATCGTTGCGAGTTGCTGCAGACGGTGGCAGCACCAAACACGGTTGTCGGCTGACGAACACGCTTCGCTTAACCCAACCTCCCTCCCCATCGTACCAATAACACTGCTGTCGGGGAACTGCTCGTCTACAGCTTCTTCCATTGTCTTATTGAAATGCTGCGCTTTTGCCTCGTTCCCGAGGACAAACGAAGGGAGAGCATTAACATTGAGTAGCGTATCATCCGCGGGAGGTGCTGAAATCACTGCAGGTGTGATATTACCCTGCTCCTCGGCGTATATACCCTTCAGTAAAGCTGTTGCAGCCTGCACCAGTGCGGGATCAGCAAAGGAATGAGTGTACACAGCGGCCGAATCATATGTGGAGCCCAACCATGCTTTGGCCCCTTCTGTTTCATCATCATTTTTGTAAAGTTTCTCAATGTAGGCACCCATGTCGATAAGCTGTTGCACGCCATGATTTGCGATGGCGGCACAACTGCTCCCGCTGTCGGGGCTGCATAGTTTTTCGCGATCGGGTGTTCCGACGGGCGGCGGGGTGATTCCACCACGATGAACCACCTGGACAAGCTCCAGCACGTACGAGCAATTTGCGCCTGTAGCAGCGAGGAGTACGAAGATAGCCCACCACACAAGTGAGAGTGGACGCATCATCGATATAATGCCGGGGTTTAGAATTCAGCTGATCAGTTTAATTCCTTTTGTATGAACTTTGTGTTTATCAACTCTTTTAAATGTTTGTGCCCTTGATGTAGTTAATAGTCTTACAGCAATACACATTGGAGGGAATGGGAAGGAGAAAGAAGAAAAAATATGTATGTATGCGCGTGTGGAGCTTTTAGTGATCGGTGCAAAGGGCATTTCGAAAGAGTGGGGTTGCGCTTAAACGCAGAGAGGGATCGGTAATGATTTATTTTATTGAAAAATGGTATAATAACCAAGTAAGTTGCCGTCGTAGGGAAAAGACTGCGTTACGGCTTGTGTGAACGACTCACCTTTTCGGATTATCGTTTTTACTGAAACGTTATGGTAGGTGTTTCTACCGTTTGCTTGCGCCCGTCGTTACCAGCTACCAGAGCATTTACTGCAGTGTCAATACGCTCGGCAAGCTCATAAAATGGGAGGGCAGCATCTAGAGAGCGGTCCCCCCTTAGTGCCGGCGGGTATCCTTCGTCTGTGTCTGACATAATGCGTTGTTGGAAAGGCACCTCACCGAGGTATGGAACCCCAAGCTCCTCCGCCGTCGCCTTGACTCCACCAGTACCGAAAAGATAATGCTTTGTCTCGCATTGGGTACACTTAAAGTAACTCATGTTTTCCACAATCCCAATTATAGGCGTGTTTACTGCTGCAAACATATCTATGCCACGCCTGACGTCTACTAGGGCAATCTTCTGTGGTGTAGAAATGATAACGGCACCCCTCAAAACCACCTCTTGTGTAATTGTGAGGTGGACATCGTTCGTTCCCGGGGGCATATCAATCACCAGGTAGTCCAACTCATCCCAGTCTGTTTGAAACAGTAAGGCCCGGATATACTTATTCACCATTGGTCCTCGCACAGCTATAGCTTCATCATGAGGAACGATAAGACCCATGCTCATAACCTTCACCCCAAAATTGGTAGGTGGTGCAAATCGGTCACTCCCCGCCACGCGGTAAGTTTCCACTTGGGACGAGTCCACGCCCATCATCGTAGGAATGGACGGTCCCGTGATGTCTGCATCCACTACACCAACATTAAACCCGATATTTTTCAAAGCAAGTGCAACATTAACGGAACAAGTGGACTTTCCCACTCCCCCCTTCGCACTACACAGTGTTATAACATGCTTCACCCCTGGTATGGCAACGCGTGAAAACTTCATTAGTGTAACCCTGCGCCCTCAACGTAGCGGCCTCCACCTCTTCTTTCAGATGCCACCGCCTTTTTCGCCACTGGTACCAGAGGTTATGTCTGTGCCTCCACTTGCAGGCGGTTCTGAAAACCCTGTAGTGGACTGCACGAATCTACCCCCCTGGTTTGAAAAGAAAAAGAAAGAAAAGGAAGGGAAGGGAGGCAATATTCCCGACTAGTTGTACGACAAATTCCCTGAATGCAGTTGATAAGCCAAGGGAGAAATAAGTGGGGTGGTGGAAAGGACAGTTACCCTCGCATCTTCACGAGGTAAAGGAAAAAAGAGGAAAAAAAGCACGTAAGTTGCGTACCCCTATCAG
>NW_027124039.1:0-611 GCF_001457755.1 Trypanosoma equiperdum
TCTCTGTGTCCGCATACATGATCTATTTTTTACATCTTCACTGTAGATGTCAATTGCACTAACATTTGTAGTGTTTCATTTTACTGGAAAAGCCACCTGTTGTTTGAAATCGTGAGCTTTCCATCAGTATGGTTCTCAAAGCCAGTTCTGTTACTTATTCTGCAGTGGCTGTAACACATTTCCGTGTAAAAGTGGCTGCTTCACCTGTTGTTTGTCTTAGTGCTTGCTACTATGCCACAATTTGATGGGATATAGTAGCTTCCAGCCTAGTAGCTACTGTCGCTTTGAAGTTCGTTGCTTGTCTTTGTATTCTTTTACAACATTTATAGTATATCTATACAAAATATTTTCCGACAATGCTTGTATTCCTTCATATACGTCCGCTTATTTCCAAATACAACCTAATTCCTTCTCTAAGCTCCATTTCCCTTTGCTATCACTTCTTCCTTCTAAACGTAACTATATAGAAAGCCGTAAGAGACGGTGAAGTTTTGTTGAGAAATGTCTGCAGTTTTCTGGTCGTTGACTGCTAGGCTTGATCAAACTGCATTATTCTTAGTTGGCCTGGTTTGTCCAATACCTTTCTCAAATTTCCTGAGCGTAGGGACCAC
>NW_027124039.1:621-3857 GCF_001457755.1 Trypanosoma equiperdum
AGAGTTACTGTCTTTACATTGTCTTTTCTGCAATAACGGTTTTCTATTTGACTTTCTATCGCTCTCTGTGTGTTTCCTTTCGTTTTCTGCAGATCGTTCTGAATGTTGTACCTCTTTTACGTGCTTTTACAAGGGGGGTTTCTGCTGTTAGCCATATTTTGAGTTGCGTGGTTTCCTAGGAAAAGGTTTTCACAATAATCACGCTTACAAATGAATGTCTGAAAAAATGTACAGCATCTACCATCTGAATTTACTGCTATAGATAAACCATATGGCACTTATAGTACCTTGAGTGTAAATATTGCATTGACGGAAGAGATGTTAATAGAATATTGGCAATGGTGCACCTATTTGCCTTTCACATGCATTTATTTTTTCTATTAGTTGCAGTGACTCAATTTAGCCTGTACACTGGACTCCCTCCCCCCTCATTGTCCATACCATCATCTCTTTACATAAAAAGAGACGCATCATCATATGTGTGTTTGACATAGAGCACATCGACTCTCCTTCTGTCTCTCCTTTAATAATATTCCTCTTACTATTCCACTTACTCAGTTACTCCAAAGACACTCCTGCCACTGTTTCAAGTACTCATCTTTGCGCCGCGACTTTACTCTTCATTACTTCTATTATTATAATATTAGTATATACGCACTCACAACACACTCATACAATTATTTCAAATTATCATTTATACTATACCCTACAGATTATTCATGAGTTAAACAAAATAACCAAATTAGAATAGTACTCATTTTTAATATACAATCATAATACTACTTTATACTAATAATCCGCTTTTATAATGTAATTTCATATTTTTTAGGTTTTGCAAAAAATTTTATGTTTCAACAATTTTAACATTTTCATGAAGAGGTAGTAAAATATATGAATTTTCTGTAAATTGAGAAAATTCACTTCATATAGAAAATTTTTATAAATTTCACAAAATCGACTCACCATCCTTATTATACTATAATACTACCAAACTTCCAAAAGAAGCAGAAACAAAAGAAAATTTCTTATTTTTTTCATTTTTCATTAGTCTGCCACACCTCAATCAATCTCTATAGACATCCATGGCGGCTATTTCTTTCTCTGATATGTTTCTCATCTCAAGATCCACAATTTCTTCATCTTGCGAGGACTGGCTAACGGTGTCCTGTTGAGGATGACCCCTTTGGATATTGCCTTCCATCATTTCCGGAATTTTTTACTAGCTGTCGTCCGAGTGTATCGCATGTAGTCAGTGTATTTTTAGCATGATAGTAACCTTTCTCTTAACTCACGATCTGATTATCAATTTCTTCGTGTCTATGGTGGCAGCTGGATTTGCCGTTGGAAAAAAAAGTGCGCTTAAGAAGTTCACCAGCTTAACACTAAAGTATATATCTTCTCTTTTTTCGGACTGTCTGATCCATGTTCAGAGCTTAGTTTACTCCAAGCCGGACACTGTAGCAGGTGAATTGATGTTTCTTTACATTTCCTCTTCTAGTTCATTTCGCCTATCAAAGCTACGTGCTCGCCCATGTGCTGCTTGAAGATGCACTGTTAGATATTTCTTACATCTACATATCTTCGAGCAGTGTTGGCACTGATGTACAAGATGGGCCAGTGGCGTGATTTCAAAGGGTCCCTCTTCACGCTTCCTCTTGACAGTGATTGCATTTGTGTGGTGTGTCCTGGTATGCCATACTAGTGTGCACCATGACATGTATGTTTTCTCACACCTGCAACATGCAAACTCTCTACAAGGGTTCTATGTGTGTCATTCAGCCTCTTTTCCGTTTGTGTTTTGGCTCCTTTCCATGATCACTCATTATCTTTTCATCTGCTTGTGTGTCATACTCGGTCTCTCTTTTTCTTTTTCTGAGCGTGGAGTTCAAGTTTTGTGTGTGTAACGAGTCTGAGTTGAGAAGTGCTATATTTATTGGGCCAGGCTTCAATCCAATTTTAATAGTTCTTTCTAGTTGGGTAGCTGATCCACGGTGACTGTTCATCTTCTCACTTTCTGGTCCACTTTCTCAATACTCACGCACCTATGACGTGTTAGACATGCCTGCTTTTGAAATCCCTCTTGCATTTGTTGCAAATATAAAGTGGTGGCCGATTAACATCCTTATTTTTGTTTTCACCACAGATGTCTTCCTTTGCTTGAAACTTTAATATCTCCTTCGTCAGTTTTCTTATATTTATCGGCTTTGGATCTGAGTGAAATGTCATTCTCGGGGTGGTTTGCACTCATATGGCGTAACATCCAACTGTGGTGGTATTCTTTACCGCATATCTTACATGCTTTTCTCTCCGGAATCACTTCCTATATCGGTGTGCTTGGTTTCCCTTTACTCTGCTCAGGATTGCACTTATGTCTGGTGAGCTAGGTTTTGCTTTTATACACCTGTTTGCAGCGGAGACATTCGTATACTTGTGTTGCTTTCTCTTGTTCATCTTCGTTGTTCACATCCCGCAATTCCATTTGTTGTGTCACTTCGGTTTGCTTTTCAGTATATATTTCCGACGTATATGCCTAGCCAACCAGCCATACATGGCATGCTGTTTTGGAAAACATTGACACTTGTGGACAGTTTTTGACGACTGTTCTTCTTCTCCCTTTCTTCCTCTTTTGTTACTCTCTCCCAGCTACTGGAGTTTTAGGAGTGTGTTGTAGCATGTGTTTTTGCAACAGTCTCTTTTAGTCGAATACGTTACTGCATACGTGCCATTTATAGACGTCATTATACGCCTGTACTTCTCTTGGCGCCACCTTTAATGCGGCCAGTATATTCTCACAAACCCACTGATATATTTTCATCATGTGAAAAACTCCCGCTTGTTGTCTTGCATACACGATGTTTCAAATTATGCAGATAACCGAGTTATCTTCTCTTGTAGCTATTACAACCTTGCTTTCCTTAGTTTCTTCCATCGTTAGTGTTTTGAGTGGGGGCAGGGAAATTATTGAGAATGTTACCCGTGTGGTTTGTATACCATCGACACTCCAGTTCATCAACCCTTCGTTTAATCATCATATATTACGATCCAAAATGTTTTGAAGTCCCTGTTCTAAGTTTAAACTAACAGTGACTCATCATACATGTCTATTTCCTTGTTTTTTTTTCGTTTATGTTTTATATGGCTTAGTAAAGCACTGTGGTGTGTGTTTGGGTGCAGGTCTTACGCAATGTCGCGCTGTGCCTGATCACGTAATTGGCGCGTCATACCTTTGACAATAT
>NW_027123263.1:0-597 GCF_001457755.1 Trypanosoma equiperdum
GTGTGCCATGTAATTTCATCACTAAATTCTTTATAATATCCAGAAGCTTTTCCCATATTCAGTTTCTCCCTTGGAGGCGCCTCCAGATATTTTAGATAGAGTGGCACTCGCATAAAAAATATCATCATCTGCTTTCATTATATAGGAAATGGTTGGTTTAAATATTTACAGCGCAAATTTGAACCACAAATATGTTTTTTTGATCATCGTGAGCTCCGCTTCCAAGTCCCAATTACCAGCATCTCCAATTCTTTTGTCTGTTGTTGGATTTACATCGCAAACAGGTAAAATAATAACATCCTGGTTTAACTCTGCCTCATCTTCAACAATTTCTCTCAGCTCGCAATGGTTATTTGTATGAGGTGAAAGGGCATAAACGATAAGCAACTTTACACTGAAATTATTTGAATTCCTTTCCACTTCAGGGTAACTCCAACACTTTTCTCTCTGTAGATTCCTTCTTCTAAATCTTTCGTTATTGTCTATTGAAGGTATTCCAGCTACAACCAAAAAATCTCCACTTTTCCAAGTACTCCTTACATCAGTGGACACGAATCTCATATACTCATCCCCAATAATTTCAAGTGAAATTGGATC
>NW_027123263.1:607-1549 GCF_001457755.1 Trypanosoma equiperdum
AAAACTACTTTTGTAAATACTCCCTAAATACTTCATAAGATACTATTACTATGCTAATGTAGACGTTGAATTCTTTATAAAAGTGATGAAGCTCTTATAAGAAGATGTTAGTTGTGTCACTGAGGTGCTTATTTGAAAATTCGTATTTACATATGTTTGTAAGTAATGCCTTGACAATATTATGATATAGTTATTGAATAGTACATTTTATGTTGTGCGGCTTATATGTCAGCACAAATGTACAGTTTTGACTAATAACCAGGTGAAACACACTACGTAATTCTGCCGCTTCTTGTATTCACATATTTAGCGTGGGCATTGCCATGAGAATTGCAATAGATAGTTGCTTTGACTTTTTAAATTACTATTATTTTACTATTTTCCAGTGATATCTATCACATCCATCGGTCGACGTCAAGTGTGCCTCTCTGTTATTGATGCACAAACCATCTCCTCCGCTAGCTCTACCATCATCTCTGCAGTGGAACAAATTCATTTCTATGTTAAATGTGGAGTAGCAGCTCATCCAATATTGGTTTCTATTGTAGTCTGTTGAGTCGTATCCTGGGGTACAATTCTGTATTATTTTTCCATTTTATATCTTAAAACTTCTGCAGATAACAGGGCACCACAATTTGATATTTAAATTGGAATATTTCTGTATATCCTCACAACCATGTTCTTGGGTTAAATGATGGCATCTGTAGCCATGTTAAAGTACAAATAAGAATCTTCTACCTTCCTATATGCTCCTGTACTTTCACTAATAATACCCTTCGGTTCTATCTGTTATTCACTCACTTCATGTCTTTGCAGCTTGTCTTTCTTTTAGCCGCACCAATATTTAATAAAGATTTAGTTTTCACCACTATAATTATTATAGTATTAGCATATGCATTTCCACAACACTTTACTATCATTATTATTATTATTATTATTATT
>NW_027123773.1:0-3576 GCF_001457755.1 Trypanosoma equiperdum
ACATTCAGGAGCTCGCGACGGAACTCAACAAAAGGGAAAAGGCCGCTCAGGAAACCCACAAACTGAACCAAATGCTCAAACTAGAAGAGGAAAGGTCAGTGGTATCATCATGGATGCAAAATAACAGTCAGAAACGATAATGAGCATTCCGGCGGCGACCACAATCGGTAAGGAAGACACTGCAGCGATAAATTGCAACAAGCACAATATTTAAAGAAAAGACTGCGAAAATGCAGGAAAATGCAAATGGGATGGAACTACTGAGGAGAAAGGCACATGCAAAGTAGATGAAAGTAAAGTTGAAACTCGAAAAAACATACTAGAAGAAGGAAACTAAACAGGGAGAACGACAGATAAGTGTGTAGCCGCAAAACACCTGAGGACTGTGCAAAAGTGGCAGGAACCAAACGTGAAGGCAAAAATGCCGTTTGCAAGTTGAATCGATTATATTGATGAAAAAGGCAACTTTAAGCCAGCTTGCCGCTCTTCCAGTTTTCTTGTCAATAGGAAATTGGATCTTATGGCTACCGGAATTATGGGTTTGGAGAAATTCTAGTGTTTTAAGAATTCTAAGGATATTTTCTCAATTTTATGAAATATTATAAAATTTTCTATTTTGAAAGAATTTACTATAATCAATAAATTTTCTAAGATTTGGCATATTTTAACACTTTCTGATGAATATGTGGAAATTAGTGAAATTTTTAGAAAGTTGAAAATGCAGAATTTTGTATAAAAGCAGCTGATATGTGTAACATAATAAGGTGGTGGGATATTTAAAAATTACTGGTATTATAAAATTTCGACATTTTGTTTTTTATTTGATCTAATAATAAAAAAATAAATAATAATAATAATAATGATGATAATAAGACACTTTTGTTAGGGTGTAATGCTAATATTATAATTTAATAATAAGTGTGATGATGTTAAAAACTAAATGACAAGAAAAATAGAAGCATTTAGACAATGATAAGGTGCAATGACAGGTGAGTAATCAAGAATGAGCGTGAAGTAGTTATGAATATTATTATAAAAGTAAATGCGGAAATAGGGATGAAATATACACAGTGTCAACACCAGAAAAGCTAACAAATCATCGTACTAAATAGTATGGAGTCAGTAATCATGAAGAAATGGACCACAATGACCGAGGAAATGCAGCTTCTACATTGTGCGCTACGAAAGAGACTGGAGAAGCTTCTCAATTAACTGCAAGGGGAAACTAAAAAAAAAAGAATTATAAAACGCAAATGGAAGGCTGCTGAAGAGCTTTACATGCAGTACAGAAAGTTTCAAATTATAACCTTTCTTCCCACACCACCTTAATAGCAAACGGTTAAAACAATTAAAGGAACTGCTCATGCACATATGAACACACACTGACGAGGCACTGAAAACACCAAAAACGACGAATACAAAGCCAAAGACATCCCCACTATAAACTACTATGTGTGCCAGGCACGAAATGTGTGAAACAAGGACCAAAGTCATGCGCATACCAGAAACTTTAGAATTATGTCGTCATTTTAGATGCATCTACACAAAAGGAGTTGGAAAGCATTAGAGTCACAAAAGCGTAATCAAACAATAGATACAGTAGATACAGATATAGAACAAAATGGAGTAGATTCAAAGTATATACTTTTGTCTAAACTAGGCGCTTTTCTCATAAAGCTACGAAGGACAAACACAGATTGTAGAGTTGTCCTCTAACGCTCAGCACAAATGCAGGACAGACTACGGTATCTTTAAAAAATAATACCAACCGATGGTGCCTTACGCACTTAATATGGTACTGGGATTAAAAAGTAAGCTACCAGGCTTCTTCCTAATCTTCTGTTGATTGCTCGGGCAAAATACCATGCACCAGCGGCGATTGTGAAAATGTAGTAGTGCTTTTCATAGATTGTAAATTATTCAAAGACCCAGCGATAGAGCACAAAACAAGAGTATCAGCGGAAGTTGGCCAGGAATAATTTCGGTCCACAAAGCAAGGCTACAAACGTGGTATTTTGCCAGAAAAAAACAAATACAAGAGATCAAACAACAGTCACCATGCGCTAGAAGTCAGTGGAATCCAGGGCCATGCATAAAACCTGAAGTTGCAGCATAAAGGCAAACTCTAACGTAATTGTTTCTGTAGCTTTCTTTCTAGAGAAGTCAACCAGCAAAGTTGTCTTGGATAAGCAGCCATAACAGCGACCCTCGTAGGAAGGCAAGGAAAATTTCGACAAAAACCACAAGATGAACACTAAAGACTTAAAAAATGGTAAAGAAACTCTAGTTCCGCTGCACGCGCTGACAACGGTAGCGGCTCTGATTTTATTACCGACAGCTTACGCTGCTATAGATACAGCGGCCAAAGCGGCACAGGACCCCTGCACGGTGGCAACGCAAGCACGAGCTCTAGCAGGACAGCCGGCAAGCACGATAAAAGCAGCAGCAGTTTCCGCAGCGGAAGCCGTCAAAAAGGCAGCCCAGATGCGTATCATGGCCGCAAATGGCGACCCAGCCATGTCAGCTGCACTTCGAACACGAGCCGCCGCAGCCAGTCGGTATGCGGCGCAGATAACGTCAGAGATCGCAGCAACGGCCGAAAAAATAACAGGAGGCATAGCAGCTGTAGAACACCTAGCCGCGACATCAGAGGCCATATCTGTTCTCTCGGTGCTGACCCTGGGCGACATAACCCCAAAGCAGCCGAACCGCTATACTGGCAGCGGAGCAAACAAGCTAGCTTTTACACTACAAAACGGACACGGTGCTTGCTACACAGACGCCACAAATCGCAAAGCTGCCAATGAAGGCACAACAAAAGGAGCAGAAGACACGGACCAAATCAGTATTGCCAGCGTAAAGATAACGGCGGCAGCAACCCAGGGCGGAGATCCGCTTTCTGTTTGTGCGACAAGCGGAGGCACGAGCTTAACGGCCGGCAGCGACTGCGAAACAACCGGAACAAACATTGGAATAAAAGGCGGTACACCGCTCACAACCAGCACGACAACTGCCAAGCGAACCAACTCGAACGGAATTCTTAAGTACGACACAGCAAAACTAGCAGGAAACACGTTCCCAACCAAAACAGAACTAGAGAGAACGCTTCAGCAATTCGCCAGCGGCCTGGACACAGCGAGACACTTAGAACAAAAAACAAAACTAACCAACTGGCTCAGCATAGAAGGCTTCACCCCAGAGGACACGGCACTAGCCAAAATACTGAAAGGAGAGGAAGCCAAGCCCGACGCCAGCGATACAAAACCACTAGTTGACTCAATAAACCAACAACTGTACGGAAAAGACAACTGCAAATTAAAAGACAAATTAGAAAATGGCCTCAAAAACTTCAAACCAGGGAAAGCAGCAATCGGAGATGAGAACAAAAAACTTGATTCAATAAACGCCCCTGAGGAGCTCTACAAAGCAGAAATATATTACACAATCAAAAACTTTATTGACGAGGAAGAAGAAAAAAAGAAAAACCAAGCGAGTCCCTCATGTCCCACCAAAACTGACAAGGCAGAAGAACCGAAAAAAACACCAGACGAATGCAAAAAGCATACAACAAGTGAA
>NW_027123773.1:3628-8364 GCF_001457755.1 Trypanosoma equiperdum
ACTTATTTCAGTAATCTTTTGAGATTTTTTGCTTAATTTTATGAAATTTATGAAAATTAATGTTTAAGAGTATATGTAAATGTTCTAATACTGAGATGTATTTTAACATTTTTTGATTAGCATGTGCAACTTAGTGAAATTTTTTGAAAAATCAAATATCTGAAATATATACAGTTTTGGTGTAAAAGTAGCTTTCAAAAACATATTGATAGGGTGATATAGTAAAAAAAATGTTATTCTAGTTTTGTTTGTTTTGACTTTTTTATGGATAGTAGTAGTGTAGTAGTAATGATAATGAAAGGAGAAAGTTTTGTGAGTGTGTATATACAAATATTATAATAAGCTAAGTAATTATAATAATAATGATAATAATAATAATAATAATAGGAGTAATAATAATAATAATAATAGGAGAGTGTTGTAGTGTTAAGCATAGTGGTGATAACTGATTTGATGAGAAAAATGGAAGCAACAAAGACAATGGTAGGTGTGCAATAAAATTAAGTGAGTGAGTGGAGAAGAGAGAAAATGAGATATAATATGTGCAGTCTCAAACATATATATAACGATGTGTATAAGTCTACGCAAGAAAATGATGGAGGCGGATATCAGATTCGACAGAGTCCTGCTTATAGGTCAAATTTAGTTGCAAAAAACCCAATACAATAAAGCAATGGAGATGGAAGGTGCCGCAGTGATCTATTGCTAATATGCTCCTTCAGAACTCCTTGAAGAACGCCTTTTTTATACTAAACGGGATTCAACGGATGTAAAGCAATCTCAGATAGAGAATTAAACTGATAGAGGCTGTGCAGCTCCACTGAAAATTTCTGCCACACTGCAATTGAAAAAGGAAACAGAGCCGACTCAAGCAGCTGATTATGTCACTAAACCTTGTCTCAGCGACCGAAGAAAGCGGAAATTTTTAAAATTTATGTTACTAGCACAAAGTTGCAGAACACGTCTAATTAATAAAGAAAAGTCTCAAATAAAAGCACTATTATATTACAATATGGTGTAGAAAAAGTGAACCTAAGTGATACAGCGCTCACGTGAGCAAAAAAATATTGGATAAAAGCGAGCATTTCGTAGTTCTGTAGATTTGAACATGCAACGGTGTACCAATAACGAATCGAATAGCAGGTTCACTAGAGTACAAATGATGCATTTGACTGTGTTGCAGTTATATGCACCTTGACAAACACAAGTTTACAAAAAATAATCATTTTTAAGCAGAATCAAGTTTCTCTACAACTTTCAGTATTGTCAAGTTCGAAAAACCAATAAGTACCAAGGAGTCACACAAAAAAGTAGTTAAAATGGAATAAAAACGAACATACAAGCTCTAAATATTAATAGTCTAGAAAAACATAAGCGCCAATACCGCCTAAATTTACAGAATGCCTGTGCGTACCCAAAGCGCATAATGAAGCACATTGAATATGAAGCTGAACTTGCTGCGCGTACAGAACTTTAGATTGCAAACAATATTGGAATACACCGCTAGTGATCGCAGGCAAAACTCAAAAGGGAACCTTATTTCAACCAAAAATAGAAAGATATAGCAGAAAAGTTGATATTGAAGACTTTATTTTTTAAAGTCTGTAGTGTAGACAAATGCGCAACAGTAAAAGCGACCGCATTCATTTATACAAAAAGAATGTGTTTAAGTGCCAAGTGTGACAGGTAAAATGGAAGGAGAGTATGAAGTGGAATCTAATATTGGTGTAAGTAGACAAAAATACCATTATCTTATGTTAGAAAACTAACCCAAACGAAAGCCTCTAGGTTCCGACAGCACATATTAACTCCAACTACGCTTTAAAAGCAAAAAACAACAAAGGTACGACGGAAGCACACGGCAAGGAACGGTACCTCTAGGTCAGACTCGTCGCACGCACCTTTCCAGCAAAAAAAGCAGCTAACATGTTGTCCAAAAATAAGATTTTCACTAAGATGGCCCCAAGCCGGTTGTCATTTACACAAAATAGAGAACATTGGAACCATATGACAGTAGATGAGAAACCAAATCCAAAGTCGACCGACTATTTAAAAAAATGCTTATAGCACTCCACCGAAAAACTCATTTCTCACTTTAAGTATTTAGACAATAAAACTTCGAAAGACACAAATTGACTGCCCACGTACACATGCAATCAGCGCGAAGTACATCAATGGTAAACAGCCCGAGATTACAACTGGTCTTGCTCCTTTTAGCCGCAGCGGCAGAAACAGGGGCATCCGACACGGCCTCAGATTATGAGGACAGTGCCAAGACGATCTGTCACGAGCAGTTGTTCCTCCAGAAGCTCATAACCGCAACAGAAAGCACCGTAAAACAAGCCAAATCGGATGCGGGCAATGCCGCTGACAGATTTTACGAACTAAACATGGCCGCCTGCGCCAGGAAAACACAGCCTGACCGGCTAAAATACATGGCACTCAAAGCAATACAGCAAAGCAGAGCAAGCAAAGCGGCAGCGGAAGCGAGACGCCTCGCCGACGCAACCGAAAAGCCGCTGCGAGCACTGACGCGGCGACTGGCACAGCTGCAAGCATTACAACACATTAATCGCCAGGAAGCTCCAACAGCTGCGGCACAAAGCACGGCAGAGACAGCAATACGCGGCTTAACAGCTAGCAGTGACAAAGTATGCGTCGTCAAACTGACACATAACAACAACAAAAAGGAAAAGTGCCAAGCAGACGGCGCTCACGACCCGAAGATTGCAAAAGCAGCGGAGCAAATAAGCTCCGTCAAGAAAATCAAGCTACTTGCAGACACCAGCTTCAAATTACGCGACTAAAACGTACAGCTACAAGCAAATGATGACCTGACCGGCTACAACAACCAACAGCAGACAACCGGCTACTGCCACACTTCAGGAACAACAATGGCCAGCAACGGCAAAGGCTTCGGCGTAGCGAAAATAACAACCGACGGCAAGCCCGCAGAGCTGGCGGCTAAGGAACTTTCGGACAACGGCGGCTCAGGACCCACATGTACACGTTATGAACCAGCAACAGACAAAGGCGAGCTAGTAACAGAAAATGAATTAGCTAACGCGGTCTGTAAGCTCAGAACGCTCAAAACTCAGCGAGTACCCAACCTAGAAGATCAAAGCGTCAAAGACCTAGAAAGCGACGACACAGCCGGCGAAGTAGCACTGATTTTAACAACAGGTGGGATACCCAAAGATAAAACAACGACGGCGGTTCAAGCTGCAATCAAACTTATATTCGGAGACGGACAAACAAAACTGAAGGATTCCTTACTCGATAAACTCAACTGAAAAGAAATAGAATACACCAACGGAGAGACAAAAGCCAAAACAGCAATTTCAGCCGCCGCCAAAGTAGACGAAAACGGCAAGCTCCTGGCTTCATGCTTCGAAGCCATAGTCGACACGCTACGAAAAAAGGAGAAGCAAGCAGAAACCGACAAAATCACAAGGAGTGAGTGCACAGGCAAAGAAAAAGATGTTTGCAACAAGAAACCCGGGTGCAAATATAATGATGGAGAAAACAAATGCGAAGAAGATCCTGCAAAAACTACAGCAGAAGCAGGGACAGATAGTAAAACAAACACCACAGGAAGCAATTCTTTTGTCATTAACAAGATCCCTTTTTGGCTTGCAGTTTTGGTTCTAGCATAACACTTTTAAGAAATATTGGTCAAACATTTTCGCTCAATTTTAAAAATCTATGAAATTTGGTATTTTAAAAAAATTCTGAAAATTTGAAATAGACTTTAAAACTTTTCGATGGAAATGTGCAAATTTTTTTAAAAAATATGAAATTATTTAATTGTATATGGTAATAACTTACGGGTGCAAAGTAGAAGAAAGTGATCTGGTATTCAAAATGAATGCTATCACAAAAAGATTCTAATTTGACTTATTTCATCAATTTTAGTTATGGTTATAACAACAATATCATTGAATAAATATTATAACAATAATAGGAGATAGTTGTTAGTGTGCATATTATGATTTTATAATAAGAGCAGTAATAATAATAATGATATTAGAAAGGTGTTGCAAGTGTGTATACTAATATTGTCATGAGAGTGCTGGTGAAGAAAAACGACTGGAAACAAAAATACAAGAACTTAAAACAATGACAAGGATGCAATGGAAGTGCTGGACGAACATTATTAAAGGAAATTTAGAAGAAACAAGGTTAAAAAGGAAGTTTGTATAGGCACTGTTTCAGCACAAAAATTAAGATGAGAATCATTATGTACAAGGAAACGATGGTGTGAGACCTGAGAGGGATACAGACCGAAGTGTACAGGGAAAATGGTGTCGTTAAATTATATGCAGTGATAGAAACATATGATAAGAAGAAAAAATGTAATTAAATGATGCGATGCGTGCCAAAAGAGCGGAAAACAAAGATAATAATCAACGAAGGAGAATAGCAGAAGCCAATTATTCTCTGTATTTTTCTCACAAATGAAGGAATTCTACTGCAGGGAGAATAGTAGCTACTCTGGTTTTTTATTTGTTTGAGCAAAATGATGTTAGCCACTGGCTACAGAAGGAGACAGTAGATAGACCGAATATAGCGTGTTATAATGAGTTAGAAATGTCAATGAAAAGGATCGCACAAGCAAAAGAAAGGATTAATTTTGACAGTAACGTTGCAACTGGCAGGTAATCTGACGCAGAAACATGTCATATGAGGGAGGCAGGCTATGACGTGGCGGATGGCTTCGTCGGGAAGACTCAATT
>NW_027123773.1:8406-10029 GCF_001457755.1 Trypanosoma equiperdum
ATACACAGAAGATGTGCTACGCACACAAAGTAAAAATCACAAGACACAAAAATGTCTTTAAGATAGTAACAGTGCTAAGACAGTTCATGTTTTTTGTTTGCCGAAAATATTCATAGATTCATAGCCACTCAATATTAACAGATGTGAGCTACCAACTACCAGACATCGAAGAAACTGTGTTCTAGCGAGCACACGAAGAAACCAAAATATGAAATGAAACGAAGAAATCCGCAACGCCACATCAAAGAAGATGAAACGCGGGAAGATTGTTCGACTTCTCACACAGAAACGGAGAGAAGTACCAGCGAATGTTGTCAAAACTGTGGGTTCAAATGAAAATTGGATTAAAAAGGTGAGCTATACCTTCAATAAGGAGCTGTTTGCAGAATTATTGCGAGTTTTTTACTTTATCTCGCTTCCGGCCACACTGGTAAAATGCAGCGAGAAGCTAAGCACACAATACTAGGTCACGAAAGCGGGAGGGGTAAGCAACTATTGACAGGTTAAGACATAAATTATAAACTGGATCGTGTGCAATGTACTAACTGTAGAAATTAACTCAAGTGTCAACACAGAAGCTTTCCACCAATAGTAAGACCAATCAACGGGACCGAGTGGTCCACAGCATGCAATCATCAAAACAGCCTCTGACGCAGCTGCATCCATCTTAAAATTTCGCCCTTTGAACCTCTTTAACCGGTGACCCCCATCTAGCATGACAGAAGAGAGCGCTAAAGCCAGGAAAGCAATAGAAAAGGTACTCTCTCTAACAAAATACAAAGCAATACTAATGACACGAACCGCGTCGTTTCTAGCAGTGCTAATGTTACTAGGTGGTGCAGTAAGCCAGGTAGTCGAAGCAACGTACAAAATGCCCTTAAAGACAACTGGGTGGCAACCGATATGCGACATCGGCGCGGCCCTGGTGGCAAAGAGTGCAGAAGCTGCAACAGCTAGTGAGGCCCAACGAAACAGAGCCAGGAACTTGCTGCAGCAGCAGCTGCGCGCCGAGATAACAGCCTCCACTGTAGATGACGAAGAGAGAGAGAAACGGTTTTTCACCATCGCGTTTTACCTAAAACTCGAAGCTGCACAAGCACTCAAAGCACTGACGAAACCAGGGGAGAATCCGACCACCAAGGCAGTGCGCACGGCAAGTTTTGCGCTAGGTCACCTCAGGGAATTCATGCTCATAGCAACAGGCGGCTCAACGAGCGGCCAGGACGGCTGCGTCTCAAACCACGACAGCAACGGCGGTGCAGCAATCTACGGGCTAGCGGACCTGATCAGCAAATACGGCAATTGCGCTGCTCTAGAAGGCACAGAAATAAGCAACTTCGACTCCTCGACAGTCATAACCAGCACAGGCCTGGCGGCAATAAAAGCAGGCACAGCGGCAGCAGGAGCAGAAAAATCGTGTCGGCTACTAACAACCGAAGCTGCCGGCTCGTACGCAGACAGCGACGGGGCGGCAGGAACGGTCAACATGGCAGGAGGATTGCTGAAGGTCACGTCAAACGCAGCAGTAAACTTCAATGCACACGACACGTTAACTGGAACGGCAGCGGCCGAAACGAAAGTTATGAAAGCGGCGTTCGATGCGATCAAAGAAATACCAGCTAA
>NW_027123773.1:10039-11024 GCF_001457755.1 Trypanosoma equiperdum
AGCAGACTACACCAACAAAGACATTAACGAACTCAAAACAGACGCTAACTTTCAGGAAGCATACAAAAGCATTTACAACGTCGAACAAACAAAATCGGGAAGCGCGCTGGAAACAGAAATAGAAAAAGCTTTTCCAGCCAAAGGAGCTCCATTCACGGCGCAGATTTGGGAAAAGATAAGGGACACCAAGTTACCATATGCACTGGCAGGCCAACCAAAGGACAGCAAAGTAGGCAACATAGACGACATCGAAGTCTTAACAAAAATTCTAAACAATTTTACACGTGAAAAACTCAAAAGGGAAAACGAAGCAGAAAAAAACAAGCAGAAAAAAGTGCAACACAGAAGCCACTCAACACAAGACGACAGTCGACTGCACAAAGATAACAAACCCAGAGAAATGCAAGCCTGAAGTTGGATGCAAATATAATGAAACAAGAAAAGCATGCAAAAAAGATCCAAAACCTGCAGTTGCTAAAACTAACCAAGAAGCTGGAGGGTCAACCACAAATGTAAAATTCTCAGATTATGACACGAAAGACACTCGCGAAGAGGTCAATAAAGGAAAAGAAAAACCTGTTTGTGCATGGAGGAAGGGTAAAGATAATGAAGATGACAAGGATACAGAAAAGTGCCCAAATGATAGTTTTCACGTAAATAAGAAAGTTTCTCTGGTGGCTGCTGCTTTTGTATGTTTAGCAATATTTAAAATTTTTAAGGATACTTGCTCAATTTTGTAAAAATTATGAAAATTTAAGATGTTTTGGTATTTAGAGGTAATTTTATGAAAAAATTTAAAATAATTAATTTTTGCAAAAGGTATATGATTCGAGTTTATGAGTAAAATGTGCATGATGGCAGCCAATAGATATAAAGTAGTACGGATTTAGGGTATGAAAAATGAGTTATATTCTAATTTGGCTTATTTATTTGATGGATCTTAGTTAGGGTTATAATAGTAATGATAGAAGAGTGTTGTGAGTGT
>NW_027123777.1:0-1152 GCF_001457755.1 Trypanosoma equiperdum
TCGGTTTGGAAGAAATCAAGTTCTGATGGTGTGCCGACGGAGGGTCTTGCGGTTGGAGGAGATACCGCAGCGAAGCTGTTGCCACTTTGGGTTTGGATATATTGCATTTTGTGGTGGATCGTCCAAGATGTCGTGAAGGTTCTTGCTCACATGCTAATGGAGGCCTTCGACATATTTGGCTGTGTGTCGCGTTCTGGGAGAGGGGCCGATGTTGAGTGTGGCAGCGTGTGTAAAGATGGTGAGGGTGGTGCACCTAAAGAACCTACGCTATAATGAATCTAAAGTAACATGACGTGACAATGATGTTCCTCCGTCTGACGTGCCCTAGTTTGTTTCCTGCTCGTTGTGAGTGGAATGTTCCTCTGCGATCTCGGTAGCAACGGACTGGAGTGGGAAAGGAAGAACTTCGCGTGCTGCACTTGTGTGGCACGCAAAGTGGATGCTTTACCGAGTTTATAGGCCGTGTCATGGATTCAGTCAATTACACGTCCATGTGTTTCTCATTTCAGATGTGCTTTTGATGCGTTGCGTACTGCAGAGCGTTTAACTCTTTACCTTCCCTCTTCTCCGGTTGTTTGAGTTGGGTGATTGGATGCTGTGCGACAACTCAGCGTGTGTGCAGAGGGACCCGCAACGCAGCAGGGACATTTGGTGGAGAACCCGCGACGAATGGCCTGTGGGGGGATGGAGGGACACAAGAAGTGGATGTGTACGGGGTAATGTAAACAACATCGCATAAGTGATGTATAACTTTGCATGATGGGTGGGGGGAAAGTATGGGAAAGTGCAGTAAGGGGGGGCAGGGTATTGGTGCCACCAACACCGAATAATGTATCCAACATTAATAAGAGAATAATTGCAAGCAAAAGTAAGAAAAATACTGAAAAGAAAGGGAATTGGATGGAGAGTGTAAAGGCGTTTTTGTGATGTTGCTCATTGCAGCTCTAATGTGCATGTGGCTACTTGTATGTACACTTTCAATGCGGGAGGGTCGAGTTTACCAACAACTTCCGGACCTATAGTTCATTAATACCTTTGATAACCATTGAGGTCACTTGGCCCAACAACGTATCCTGGGGGATTTTGCGTCCTTTCTTTCGACGTTCCGTGTCGCGAATTAACCGGTGTCGTGCAACTGCTGAAACACTGACT
>NW_027123778.1:0-8340 GCF_001457755.1 Trypanosoma equiperdum
TCTCTATGGGAAGGAAGATGGTGGCTGCTTAAAGCATTGGTGCTCACTGCAAAAGCCCGATGGACGGCAACTGTTTTTGTTATTTTCTTTTTTTTTGACAACGTGCTCCCCTCTGCTAAGGAGGTCTTCGATTGGAAAGCATCTTGTCTGTGCTTCCATGTCTGTTTCGTTCGTTTCGTTTACCCGTTTTGTGACTACTGTAGTGACTCTTTCCCTTCATAATTTTTTTTTTGAAGATCTTCTTCCATATTACTGCGTAGAAGGACTTGATGCGGCGGATAGCTTGTGTGAGGTTAAACGTAGGTTTATGCCGATATCTTGCACATGACGCGGCAAGCGGCGTAGCCCCGCCGTCGAACGGTGTGAAGGATCAGCATGCTGTTGGAAGAGGCGTTGTCCTACCGGCGGTTAGAGCCGCGATGTGTGTGGCTCGTCCTTGCCCGATGTTTGCTGCTACAATAACAAGCAATGAGATTCCCCATTATGACGATCCGTGTGTAGTTTGGCGTGAATATTTTTCATTGCAGTACCGTAAGCCGTACTACCATCATCTTGTAACCAATGTAACAACGTTCGAAGTCCCTGAGGGGTTCACGACCCGCTTCCCAACGTATCACCGACGCCAAAAACTTTTCGTTGACGAAGCGAATCGTGTTTTTAGAAACAGTGGTTCCCCAGGTGTGAAGACCAACGGAATAGTAGGGAATACGGATGGCTTCGGTTCATCCTCGTCCTCGTGTAGCGGTTTTCCACCGGACGTTAATCCTCCTCCGCCATCGGGGCCGTCGCCGCACGGGGTTTCTGGTTTAAAACATAAACTGGCCGCTTACGGCGCGGGTGGTTTGCTCCTTTACCTCATCGTTCACAACATTTTATTGGCTATTATTTTCTTTACCTTGTACTTTCTTCACATCGACGTTGTTGCTTACGCTCGGTCGTACGGGTTCAAAGTTGGAAAAGAGGACGGTACTTCCGAGGCACCATCTACAGATGTGGATAGCGGCAACGGGAAGGGAGAGAAGAAATATCCCTCATTTTGGACTGCTTTGGCTCTTTCAATTCTACTGAACAAGCTTCTTGTGCCTTTGGAGGTGGCTGTCACCGTGGTGCTGGCCCCACGTCTTGTTCCACGGTTGCAACCGATCGCCGCGAGAGTCATTCCGCGCGTGAAATCTATTATTGCAGGTTGTAAGGCGGGAAAGTAAGTATATATATATATTATACATATCTGATACAAACTAATATACCGGATTCAGTGGGTGGGATTGGACATCATGCCCTTGACAATCGTTTGTATACAGCAGGCCGCCTCGTAAGTTGTAGATGGCATTTTTTTTTTCCCTTGCATAGCTCTGCCAATTTTCTGCTGCAGTGGATTTTTTGTGCCTCTTTTTGTGATCTCTATTCCTGTGCTTCTGCTTGTTTTCACTGTTTCTTATTTGCTCGTATACTCGTTGTCCGATTTTGCTCTGTTTTGCACCGCGCTTCTCCACTGCCACACCAATATATATATATATATATAATAGGAACTTTACCGCCAAGCCATGGTGCATTACTCCCGCAAGCCACAGGTTTCCTCGAAGACGGCCAAGGCGAAGATCGCCGACCTCCGGTGCCACTACAAGAATACCTTCGAGACGGCTAATGTGATCAACGGTATGAAGCTCCGCAAAGCGCAGCAGCTGTACCGTCAAGTCCTGGCCAAAACCCGCTGCATTCCCTTCAAGCGCTACAATGGAAAGATTGGTAACACAGCACAAGCGAAGGAATGGGGGCAGACGAAGGGACGCTGGCCGCGCAAGTCCGTTGTGGCAATGCTGTCGCTGTTGAAGAACGCCGAGGCGAACGCCATCGAGAAGGGGCTTGACCCCGGCAAAATGGTCATTAAACACGTTCAGGTGGATCAGGCCCCTCGCGTGCGTCGCCGTACGTTCCGTGCACATGGTCGTATCACACCGTACATGCGCAGTCCGTGCCACGTGCAACTTTTTATGACGCAGCCCCAGGAGCGTGTGCCCGTCCCCAAGAGCAAGCCGAAGAAGTAAATCGGCGGTCAACGGTGGTTTCAATTATTTTTCTTTGAATTAATTTCTCTTCTGTTATTATTGCTTGTTTTTGCTAATGCACAGAGGAATTCGGTTTTTTTTTCCTTCAATGAGGCCCTTTTGTTTCACAGGCTCTTGTGAAGACAAAGAGGCGACATGAGCTTCCGCACACTACCGAAAAAGAGTGAAACGTTTTTCAACAGGTAATTTCTCTCTTCTTCTCCGTCTTTTTCTTTTAAAATTGTTAACTACCTTTCTCGCTGTCTGCGTGGGCATCAAGCTCATTTTAGTTATATCAAATTTGGAAGGAGGCACATTGGGTCGTTACTATATGGAGAATTCCAGTTCGTTCGACCGGGTCCGTATCGCTGTGCGGGAGCGGCCCATTGCGGAAGAGGATATACTTGGCGTGAAATTACACGTCAGGCAGAGCGAGGGAAAACTTTTTGCCTACTCTCCCGATGCCACAGAAGGTTTGATGTACGACTGTGACTATTTCTTCCCCTGCTCTGCAAAGCAGGAGGAGCTATACCATGCGATAGGCTTGGAGATGATTGATCTGGTTGCTCAAGGTCTCAGCTCCAACGTGGTTGTCATGGGGTTTGCTGTTACAGGTAAGACTCACACCTTATTCGGGGACAACGAATCTGTTGGTCTTATTTATGACACGGTGGGGGGACTTTATCAACGACTCGGGGCTGTTGCGGGGGAATTTGAGACGGATATTGTGCTGCGTTATTGGGAGATGAACCGCGACTCCGTGGAGGACAACTTGCTGGACGAAGATGGATCAGAGAGAGCGTATACGGTTACCCGTGACACTTTCGACCGTCTCGTCATACCAAATCTGATGGCAGTTAGGGTGCCAACATTTGAGGATTTTCTCGAACAACTTGAACGTGGAAACAGGAATCGTGTCCGTCGCACCAAGCAACGGCAGAGTCGTTGGCATGGTTTCCTGCAGCTTATGGTTTCCACAACTCCCAAAGTGGATTCGGGAAAGACTGTAATACGCTCAATGACATTTGTACATCTCAAAGGGACAGACTGCCTCGGTTTGAAGGGCGTTGCAGGTGATCAGCTGAAGGAGGGTTGTGGTATCAACGTAAGTGTAACTCTTCTTCGAGCAGCAGTCATTCATTCTATTAATTACCGTGAGAAGCGTAGGTCGCGGGCGACAACCCCAGAGGGTCACCATGACCTCATCTGCAGTAGTCAGTCATTTTTCATGGAGTGTAAGTTTTCACGATTAATGTCCCAGTTCATCTCTGGACTTGAGGCCTCCTTTGTTGTTGGATGCACAAATCCATTGCAGTTTAAGGAGTCAATTGACACGCTTGAAAACTTGCAGTACTTCCGCCGGTTGCGCTGTGCCCTGAAGGCGATAGTCGTTGTGTCTGAACGCGGCCTATTGCTGAAAGAGCTGCGCCGGCAAGAGGAGCTACTCGGTGCTGAAGCTGTGGCGGAGTTGTATGGCTCGGATGCTAATGGCTGTCCCCTGAATGAGGCAGAGGAGAAATTATTGCAAATATATCGGAAATTACACGGGTTTGACCCACGGCGTGGGGCCGTGAAATCCCCAGCGGTGGATCCCGAGGCGGCCATCATTGAGCGTTGCAAGACTCGAGCCCAACGCCTCCATGGAAAAGTGGACACACACGGAATGCGTAAACGGATCTTTCTTACGCCTCGTAAGACCGAATCATACGAAGGTCAGTGGGAGGACGGGAAGTTTGGCGGCTTCGGTGAACTACTAAAAAAACTTAGCAAATACCGGGGTGAGTTCCGCAACGGATTACGTGAAGGCGAGGGAACACTCTGGTTGCGAAAAGATGTGAAGTCACCGTGGGTACGTGTCTATCGTGGGGAATGGCTCGCAGGAAAGCGCGATGGTGTAGGAATATCGTGGGAGGAGAATGGCGATGTTTACGAGGGTGGGTGGTCCGGGGGTAAGCGGGATGGGTTTGGGAGGTTGTTCTTCGCTAATGGAGATATCTACAAGGGTGAGTTCCGTGATGATCAGCACTACGGTAGGGGGATCTTACGTTTAACAAGCGGGGACTGGTATGACGGTTACTGGGCCCTTGGTCTTCGCGAAGGTCCGGGCTTGTGGTGCTATACGCAGAAGCAGCAGTATTTTGTTGGAGAGTGGTCGAAGGGTATCTGCAAATGTGGTACGATGCTGGATATGCCTGATAAAACTACGAATGAAAACAGCCGTTTCATTCCGCGATTGGGTCTTCTTCGCTGTGATGAGGTACTTGAACTAGAGCAATTGAAATTACGTGATCGCCGTGCTCAAGAGTACCCAGAAATGAATGTAGAGTGGCGGACGCCTCTTGTTTCTGCACCCCTTGGGGCTCTCTCCAAGAACGTTGATAGCACTAGTGGCGGCGGCGATGATTTGGACGCTGGAAACAGCAGCAGAGACGGGGAGGAATCAGTTGGGACGAATGTTGCCGAGGGATGGGGCTTGGATGTAGAGTAGAGTTGTTGGGTTTCCGCCCTTTTGTTATGTGTAGATTTCGCTTGTTTGTACATCTGCATCTTTTTTTTTTTTCGTCTTGAATGTTTGACTACCACTATGATTCTGTTGTTGTGCCCTCTCGGTTGGCCTTCTTAGGGCCAGGTTAACTTTGCTTGTACTATTACAGTTGGTGATTCTTGCCTGATATGTTATGCTTTTTTTCTTTATTTTTTTTTTACCATATGAACACTAGCCTGAGTCTGTGTGTAGTGTAGGTGTTACTCAGGTGGGTCTGAGAATCGTGAAGGAGAAAAAAAAGTGAAAAAAAAGGGTTGACTCCGTTCATAACCTGCTATTGGTGTTACTATTGTCATTATTTTCCTTAGGATGAGCGATTCAAAGAAAAAGGCCGCCGCCGTCAAAGTGGTGCCGCCAAAAAACGATTGCCCGGCTTTCAGGCGGCGTCTTGTTGAGGAGTACCATCGGTCGGTAGTTGAGTCCGGCCGGGAACCCCCGGCGTATCACACCTTCTCCGACCGCTACGGTGGAACGTGTGGTGTACCTTTCGCCACACGTCGTGAAGCCACCATTAAAGGTGCCTCGTCGTCGGCGTGGAATTTTGCAGTTTCCGTCCAATGGTGTATTGACCGTGCTGATGCACTGGAGAATGAGGGTAAACTCACCGAAGCGAACAATTACCTGCAGATTGCTTTAGAGCAGTTGCAGCGGGGTGGAAACCATCCAGTGGGTGACACTCAAAGCGGAGCAATTGTACCCGAAGGCATGGCGGAGCAGAACCACAGTTGTGTTGCGGGGATTCTCTCTCGCTTAGGGAAGGTAGCGATGCGGCAGAGCGACTACCAGAAGGCCCTCAATTTCTTTCTACTAAGCAGCCGTTTAGATCCTCTCACATCGGCCACATATGCCTTGCGAGCCTCCTGTCAAGAACATCTAGGAAATTACGACGACGCGTACAACGAGTACAAAAAGTACCTTTTCATTAACGAGCCCAGCATGGCCATGCTGGCTCACACCGGTCAATGTGCTCTGAAGGCAGGTCATTATGAGGGTGCCGAACACCACTTGCGTGAGTTGTTGCGGTTTGCAAAGGAGTCAAACTCTACCATACTTTCCCCTTCATCGAAGAGTCCAAAATTCTTTGATTCACCAAGTTTTTATGAGTCTCATGCGTATTATTGTTTGGGTCTTGTGAGGGACCGGCAGGCAGAGGAGTCACTTTCACAAGCTTCGGCCGAATCTTCCCCTGAAAAAGTGCACGTGTGTTGTAGCGTAGCAGACGAGCGGATGAGGCAGGCGCGCGAGTTCTACAAACTGGCTGCCTCAAATGTAGAATACGTAAATGCCTTCGAGGAGGCCGCCGAAGGTGCCATTGCAGCAGGTGATGTGCCGCTGGCTCTTGAGAACCTTCGCAATCTTCAGCATCTGCGCAGCAACTGCGCAAGGTATCACTTTCGTGCAGCCGATGTGTGTGCTATGATGAATGATACGCAGTCGGAGTTGGAGGAACTTTCTAAAGCCCTCGATCGCCGGCAGACGGCGCTGGAGCGGCAACAAACGCTTTTGCGCCGTGCTTCTGTGTACGCATCGAAGCTGGAGAATTTCAATAATGCGATTGTAGACTTATCACTTCTGTTAAGTATGCATGGGGAACATTATTGCAGAGCTATGGCGTACCTGCAACGAGCCAACGCGTTCTACCAGCGCAGTGAAAGGTATCCATCAAATTCACACGAGGATCGTGCAGCGGCGCTGCGTGATTACGAAAAGTTTGTAGAGGTATCTCTTTCCTCTCCTCAGGGACCATCGATTCCGCCTGAGAGCATTACGGAAGCGATGTTGATCTTGGCCGATGGTGCATTTGAGGAGAGGAAGTTTGACGTTGCGGCCAATTTCTTTTCACGTGCTGTTGTTCGTGGTTGGAAACCCCGTGAACCTCTTCCAAAAAGCTCAAAACGAAGGAAGAGAACCACCTCCTCAGCCGTGGTGTCGTTTGCAGCGGCCACAGAGACGGATCTGCTGACGAAAATGACCATCTCCATCGCACATGTCGTAATTTCCAAACACCCAGTGAATGAAGAGATGTTCAAGGTGTCGTATGAAGCACGAGAAAAACCAGTGGCCCCCGTGGCGGCAGAACCCAAGAAGGCAAAAACTACCGATAAGAAAGAGGCCGAGAAGCCGTTGGTTGCCGTTCCGGCTGTCGGTTATCAAATGGTGGAATCACATTTCCAGGGGCTGCGTGCGCTTGAGCCAACCGTCTTCTCTTCTCTCCAATACGAATTCATGGAACTCTGGGAGCCGTACAGGACCGATGTGGAACGGCTGCGGGAGGACCTCATGTTGACAAGAAGCGGAAAGAAGGTTAAACGGAGATAAGGCGGAGGCAGTGAATCGACCCCGGTGTAAGACGCTTCCTTGTATTAATTTATGCGTACGCAAACATATCTATACAGACCAATATATGTACATTTTTTTTTTTACTTCCTCAGCGTCCGTTATACTGCCACGTGTTTACCACCTGTGGTGGAGTTCGTTTACGTGCGTTGTGGGAAGGATTCTTGTGGGAACTAGAAAAGAATGAGGGATATGTAATGTGTAGGTTGTTCTGCATGTTTGGATTCGCCGCGCAGAAGTGGTGTAACCTGTGGTTTCGGAGGTTTCGTCGGCCTCACTTGTAACATTTCACATGTGTCCTTCTCCTGCGTTTTGTTTTTCCTTCGTGTATTTGCTATTTGTTTATTGTTGAGATCATTATTTGTAGGTAAGGACAGACAGGAACTTAATGCCGCCGATGATTATGCCATCCGTGGAATAGTGAACGGCGGCTGTTGCATCTGCGCTTGCACTGAGATATGAACAGCATGGAGGGTTTATGCTGCAGCCTTACGATATTGACGGAAGGATCAAAGTGTAAACACTTTTTTTTCTCGATTTCTTTCCTCAGGCAACACTGCAATTCGTGCCAAAGAGTTGTCACTGATGTTGTGCCCCATTACAAAGCGGACTACTTGCACTGCCGTGGCCTCACCGAATTTCTGTGTAAGTGTACGCAGCGTATATTCTCACGGGAGGCTGAGAGACATAAGGTTTAGTTTCATTGTTAGTTTCCGTGCGTACATCCGCGCGCGGACGTGCATAATTTGTTCCAAAAACAAACGCGATGGTGTTGCCCTTGTCCTTTTTATTTTTTTATTTTTAACGGGTGGGGGCGGGGTGATGCAATTACTGGGCTCTTGCTGTGAGGAAAAGAGGTTATCTCAGGCATATTATATGAGACCCCTTATTTATGCTGGTGGTGGTGGGGAAAAAAAGATTGAGGCTTTTGTGCAGTGACGTGGTTGCAAAACATGTTTTGTGTAATGTTGGGCCGTTGAAGCTTGTTATATTGCTTACTTTGTTTTGTTGTATTCCATTGTTTTCCCCCTTTGCTGCTACATCTTGTTACTTTTCCCTTCCACTGAATATTGTGTGCAAAAACACTCAAGGGAACGTTGGATGAGGCACACCAACATCGAATTATGTGTTCGTGAGTGATGTGAGTATTGTTTGAGGTGAGCCCAAGCCATTCGTGTGATCACCTCAATGCTTTTTTAACGTGATCTATTTTTTATTCCTTTTTGTTTTGTTTTGCGTACTGCTCACATGCGTATCCATGCTTTGGTCCGCTGCTTTTTTGCTCCGTTTTCGTGTTTATGCTAACTGTTTGTCCTCTGTCCTTCTTTACACGAGCGTTACTTGTTTGCTTTAAATCTTTGACACGTCTTTCACCACCTTGTGCACCCATCTTGCCCCTCACAAAAAAAAAAA
>NW_027123778.1:8350-11010 GCF_001457755.1 Trypanosoma equiperdum
TGAATTTCGGCCAGGGCGGCCATCAGCAGTTCAACCCCAACGCCAACCCGTGGGCACGCGCCCCAGCATTTGGCGAAGCCGGCCACCAGGTTGGGTACAACAACTATGGTGGTTATCAGCAAAGGCCGCGCGAAGGTTTTGATGGCCCCTCCCGTGGTCGTGGCGAATTTATCCGTCGCAACGTGCCGTACCAAGGGGAAACCTCCGGCCATGGCTACCACCGTGAGGAGCCAGCCGATGAGGACATATTTAAGGATCACACTCCGGGCATCAACTTTGACCAACACGGAGAGGTGAATATGACTATCACGCCAAACGACATTGCGCCAGTGTTATCGTTCAGTGAAATGAACATGGTTCCGGTGCTGCTGGAAAATGTGAAACGCTGTGGGTACACCAAGCCAACGCCTGTGCAGAGCTTGGGTATTCCAACAGCGCTCAATCATCGGGATCTTATGGCGTGTGCACAAACTGGTTCGGGGAAAACAGCTTCGTACCTTATTCCTGCTATCAACGAGATACTGTTGAATATTTCGAACCGCCCTCCGTACAGCCCGGGCAGCCACTCCAGCCCCCAAGCCCTTATCCTTGCACCAACGAGGGAGCTTTCCCTTCAGATCTATGGAGAAGCCCGCAAGTTCACCTACCATACGCCTGTCCGCTGTGTAGTCGTCTATGGCGGTGCTGATCCACGCCACCAGGTACATGAGCTCTCCCGCGGGTGTAAATTGCTTGTTGCGACCCCTGGACGACTTATGGATATGTTCTCTCGTGGATACGTCCGCTTCTCTGAAATCCGCTTCCTGATATTGGATGAAGCTGATCGAATGCTGGATATGGGATTTGAACCGCAAATTCGGATGATTGTTCAAGGTCCAGACAGTGATATGCCAAGGGCAGGTCAGCGCCAAACTCTGCTCTATTCTGCCACTTTTCCCGTTGAGATTCAGCGGCTCGCCAGGGAGTTTATGTGCCGCCACTCGTTCCTTCAGGTTGGACGCGTGGGCTCCACAACGGAGAATATCACTCAGGACGTTCGCTGGATTGAGGACCCGGACAAGCGTCAGGCGCTACTCACGTTACTTCGTGAAAATGAAGGCAAGCTTGTTCTCGTTTTTGTCGAAAAGAAGCGTGATGCCGATTATTTGGAGCGTTTCCTGCGCAATAGCGAGTTGGCGTGCGTTTCTATCCACGGCGATCGTGTGCAGCGTGAGCGCGAAGAGGCTCTCAGGCTGTTTAAGTCAGGCGCTTGTCAAGTTCTTGTCGCAACAGACGTAGCTTCTCGCGGACTCGACATCCCCAATGTCGGGGTTGTGATCCAATATGACATGCCGAGCAATATTGACGATTACGTGCATCGCATCGGCCGCACAGGCCGTGCTGGCAAAGTGGGCGTCGCCATTTCATTTTTTAACGAGAAGAACCGCAACATTGTGGATGATCTCATTCCACTTCTCAATGAGACCAATCAGGTCATTTCTCCTGAAGTTCGTGCACTGGCCAAGCGCCCCAACAATAATAACAACAACAATAACCGCGGAGGTGGTGGCGGCGGTTATCGCGGTTTCGGGCGTGGTGGCAACAGCGGTGGTTTTGGAATGGGCGGTGGTCGCGGTGGCGGCGGTGGTGGCGGTGGTTATCGCGGCGGTCGGGGTGGCAACAGCGGTGGTTTTGGAATGAGCAACGTTTTCGGGCGTGGCGGCAACAGCGGTGGTTTTGGAATGGGCGGTGGTCGCGGCGGCGGTGGTGGTGGCGGTGGTGGCGGTTTCGGCAGCGGGGGATTTGGAGCATCGGGAGGAAATATGCGCGGGATGTTTGGAGGAGGAGGAGGAGGCCCCACCATGTAAGTGTGTGTGAAAGTGTTAACGGCTGCAGAACTACACTTTGTTGAAGAAAGTGACGCTGAGGTTTGACGCTTCCTTTTTGTCTTTGCGTGACTGGAAAGATAAATTGTGCTCCGTGCAGTTCAACACGTAGGTATAGGATAGTGAGTTGGTTGGTAGCGGAATGATTGTAAGTGTGTGTTTATTGGTTAGGAGGTGGGGAGTGTTGCGAGACCTTTTTTTTTTTCTTGTTTCGAAGTTCGTTTCACCCCAGAACTCCTCTTCCGCTTAGAGGAGGACGAGGGAGCGTCTTTTTGTGTTGTTACTGAAGGAGGAAGGGAAGGGAGGGGAAGGGAGCAGAGTTTCAGAAATTCTTGACCGTCAGCCGTGGAGCCGCTCGCGCACAGAGAAACGAAAAAAAAAGTATATATATATATATATAAATATAAATTTATTTATTTATGTTTGAGGGGTATTTAAAGTGGTGGGATGGGGAAAAAAAAACCTTTTCTACCGTCACCAAACTGTCTTTGGACGGCATGTGGCGTGTGGCGTTATGGGAAGGTGAAGGGGAAGTGACTAAAATGGGAAAGGAAGGAGAAGGAATAGAAATAAAAAGAAAAGAAGAGCAGAAGAAAGATGCGCTTTTGGCAGATGGTGTGCCACTGCATCGGTCTTCCTCCTTCTCCCATTTTCTTCTACAGTTCGTTTTATCTTTTCACCGAAACATATCATTGATGTTAAACGAACAAAAGAAGAGGAAGAAAGAAGAAGAAGGAAAAGAAACATGGAGAAACAGTGCTGTGAGTGCTGTTACGCCTCTTTTTTTTTTTTTTT
>NW_027123778.1:11030-12235 GCF_001457755.1 Trypanosoma equiperdum
GCGGGAGGAGGCCGAATCTCTTTTTTTTTTTTTGTGTGTGTGTGTGACTTCTCATCTGAACCCGTACCGAACACGATTTCGGAGAAGGAAGAAGCATTGAAGGAGAGAACAGAACAAAAAACCGCAACATTAAAACAAGGGAAGGAATGAAGGAAATGGAGGAGCAAAACAAGGGGAAAGCAACAACAATAATAAAAATAGAACTAAAACTAAAATTAAAACTAAAACAAGAAAAAGAAAAGAGAGAAAAAAGGGGGGAAAAAGAAGAAGGAGGAAAGCAAAAAGAAAACACCGAAGAGAAACGAAGGGAAGGCGAGAAAAGGCATGTGTAGCGGCTGAGCGGCATCAAGGAAGGAGACGCAAAAAAAAAAAAATAATGATAAAACTATGACAAAACACTCAAGAGATGAATAAATTAGTAAAGAAATAAAGAAAGAAAAGGAAGAGTCTCAACGCATAAAAATTTACGTTCGTGCGTGCGTGCGGTGTGGGTGTGTGGGGTGAAAAGGGGGAAGATAATTAAACTGTTTACTTTATTTTACTTTATTTTGTTTTATTATTATTTTTTTTTTTCCAAGATAGAAAAGGAGAGAAGGGGGAAGGAAGGAGAACGAAGGGGATGGAAATCACATTTGCGGCGACCAAAGTGTGTGAATGTGTGCTTTTCTTTTTTTTTTTTTGTTTTTTCTTGTACTTGTTAAGGAGAGGGAAAATATGCACAGAAACTATTGTCATTTGTTTTAAACTTTAGTTGGTTTCTCTGTTTGGGGGGAGGGGCGTGAGAGCCCGCAAGCGCATACGAAACAATTTCGAGTTTTTTTTTTAAAATGATTTCAAAGGAAAAGAATGAAGCGTGCGCGATTCGGTGAAGACAATGCAGAGATCGATAAATAAATAATTTTTTTTTTTAAAAAAAGAAAAATAACCAAGAAGGAAAAAAGAGGAATACACAAAGGTTTTTTTCTTGTTTTGTTCTTCTCAAATATTTGTAGTAGGGATGCCACCGTGTACGAAATATACATATATATATATATATTTTTTTTTTCGTTTTTTTTATATGTATTTATATGTGTGTGTTTGTGCGAAGGTATTCGATACGAAAAGGAGAGAAAAGGAAGAAGGGAAGTTTGTGACACCGCGAAGTTAATATTAATATTAATATTTTTATTTTTATTTATATTTATATTTTTTTCTTTGGGGGGGGG
>NW_027123778.1:12262-14292 GCF_001457755.1 Trypanosoma equiperdum
TTTAAGTGGCGAAAATTTGTGTGGTGAGATGATGAGAATGAGGTCTGAGGACGGGGAATAACACGAAGAGGTTTTTGTCTGTTTTTTCATTTTTCATTTTTTTTCATTTTTTTTATTTATTAAGTTTACGCTTGTCGCTCATTGTTTTCGTTTTCGTTCACTTTTTCTTTATTATTGTTCTTTTTGTTTTAGTTTTTGGTATGTACATTTTTTTTCCTTTTACAAAAAAACAAAAAAAAAAGGAAAAATCTCTCTTTTGTGTTTAGTGCTGTGAGTGGGGAGATGTGTGCCTTACTGTATTTTCTGTGAAGAGAGAGAGAGAGGGAGAGGAAAAAAAAAGAAATAATAATAATAATAATCTTTACTACGGGAAAAAGGGAGAGGGGGGGGGGAGTAGGAGGAAAAAAAAAAAGAATGAGAAACAAACGAACAAATCAAAAGGTTAAAAAAGAAAAAAAAAGCGAGGGGGAGAGAAACTCAAAAGCACAATGAAATAAGAAAAGAAAAGAAAAAAAGATATTGATGGAAGTGGTGATGGATGACCTTATTTCGTATATATGTATGTTTGTATATATAAATATAATATTATATGTGCTACGGATATATGTTTATGTTTGAAGTAGGGGCTGTGGGCGTGAGGGAACTATGTCTACGCTTACGTGCCGGTAAGTACATATATGTTTATATATTAGGTTAGTATTTAATTTATATATTTACATATTTACATATTAACATATGTGTATGTGTGTATGCCAGCTAATGCTGCTCCTGTTCGCCCACTTCGCTCCTTCATTCGTCACATAAGTCTCTGTAGTTCCTTTTTTTAATTTTTTAAAAATTTTATAGTTTTTGATTTTATTTCATTCTTTCATTTGTTGTCGTTGTTGTCTGATAGTCTTCACTTTTGCTCTTTCTTGTTATTTGCTTTTTCCATTTTATTAAATATATCAATATATCAATATCAATATCAATACCATTACCAATATATATATATATTTGTTTGTTTATTTGGCATCCATTTCCACTAGATCCACCGTTTTCTCTCTTTTTCTTCTTTATTTTTGTTTTTTTTTCCATCCTCCCCGTTTAAACTCCCGTGGTCCTATCCAGAGTTCCCTTTTTTTTTTGTTGTTGTTGATGTTTCGAAATATTTTTGTTTTGCTCCTTCGATCCTAATAATAATGATGATAATGCTAACGATATTAACACCAACGATAATAATAACAACCCTTTAAAATATAATATTAATAAGTGTTCACGCGTACACAAACCTAAACCTGCACTCACACGCACGCGTGCACTAAAATATGAGTTCAATTATTATTATTATTACTGTTATTATTATTATTATTATTATCGCGTTCTACCGTTTGTTGTCACCGTTATGGTGACGCTTTGACAAGGGAGGAAAGTGAACCAAATGAATAAAAGCACAGTACAGAATAGTTTCCCTTGGGGTCCACGCTATGATTTTTTTTGTTTTTGTTAACTTTTTGTTTTTCTACTTTTCTCTTTGTTGACTCTCTTCTTTTTTTAAAAAAAAATTATGTTTTTATTTTTATTTTTATTCGAGCGATATTACGTTTTTGCTTTTTGTTCCCCTCCTCTTCTCCCTTCTGTTTTTTTGTCTTTTATCTTCTTCTCATTTTCCACTTTGTCGCCTGGTGTCACTTTTTCCATTCCCTTTTGCTTTTTGTTTTTTTTGTTTTTTTTAATTTTTCGTTTTCGTTTCTTTTTTTTGTAAAGTTTCTCTTTCCTTCGTCCTTCCTTCTCCCATGAAAGCAGGAAAAAGAAAAGAAAGCCGGTGAAGCAAAATAAAATGTCTCCTTTGTTGTTTTTTTTCTTTTATTAAATTATAAAAGTCCCATTTATCTTCATTTTTATCTTTTCTTCCAATTTGTGTTATTTCACCGTTAACGTCTTTTGGATTTGACTTCTTTCCCCTTGTTTTTTTCTTTTTTTCTTTCAGTTTTTTTTTTAATTATTCCCCACCTTCTTTCTATTTATATTTGTATTTATGTTTTTTTTTT
>NW_027123778.1:14331-14784 GCF_001457755.1 Trypanosoma equiperdum
TTTTTCACGGTGATAATACCGTTGTTGTCACTTTTTTTTTTTTCTATTGAGCCCAGTGGTTGTTGGGAAATGTTTAAAAGGGTAGAGGTACAGTGAGAGAAGGAAATATTTATTTATATATATTTATATATTTAATTATATAAATATATAAATATATATATATGAGAGGTGAGAACGGCAGTATATTTATAAAAAGAAAAAGGAGTGTAAATGTGTTTGGTGTAAAAGGAAATAATGAAATTAAAAAAAAAGAAGAGGAGCCAAAATAAAATTGAAGGTAAAATAATTAGGGAAAAGAAAAAGAATAATGGAGGTTGACAGTTTTTACCCTTTACCCTTTTCTGTTTTTGTTTTTTTTTTTTTAGCGACCCCGCACGCAACGACGGATTTCACTCGATGCCACACGAACTAATAAATATTTAGGAATGAAGAGGAGAAAGAAAGAAAAAAAAA
>NW_027123778.1:14810-16630 GCF_001457755.1 Trypanosoma equiperdum
AGTGTTATGACTCACTTCCGATAGCGGTGTTTTTTTTTTTGCTTTTTGTTCATTTCTTCCCTATTCCCCTTGTTTGTCCTTTTAAAAAAAGCCTTCTTCCCCCCTCCTTCGGTAGAATAGTTTTTTTTTACTTTTATTTTTGTTTTTATCGCTTTGCTGGCAATCAAAAACATTCAATGGTCTCAACACCCCTCTCTCTTTTTTTTGCCTTTTTTTTGTTCCTTTCATTTGTTTTCAGTACACTCTTCAGCACGTCGCTTCGCCTCTGCGACCTCCTCCTTTTTTTTGTTTTTTTTGTATTGTTTTGATTTTTATATGTTTTATTTGATTCCTCATGTGGATTCCTGCATCTACCAGGGAAGGGAGTCCACATGAGGAATCAAATAAATCTCATTTCTCCCGCTTCTTATTTTTCGTTTTCTCTTTACTCTTTTTCTCTTTTACTTGTAAGTTTTTAAATACGTGTTCGTTTTTTTCTTCTTCTGTTTTTTTGTTTTTCCCCCTTTTTTCCATCTTTTGTTTTTTTTATTATTATTATTATTTTTCCTTGTTGTTGTTGTTTGGTTTGTATCTCTCTGCTTTTTGTACTCGAACAAACAGGAGGGGGTAACAATATTGATGATGATGATGATGATAATAATAATAATAATACGATAGCAATGGTGGTGGTGATATAACGATGATATGGTATAAAATAAGAGAGGAGAAGTTCCTAAAATGAAACGGTATTTTAAAAAGAAAAAAATAAAAATAAAAACAAAGAAAGTTAATAAAATGAATGAAAACGAGGACGTAAAAAGAAAAAAAATAATAATAATAATTAAAAAGAAACAAAACAAGCGACAACAGCAATAACAACAACAAGAACAAAAAGAAAAGGAAACGAAATAAAACAGAGTATTTAAAAAAATAAATAAATATAAATATATATATATGTATATGTATAACAGATATTTATATTTTTAGGATAGTGTGCGACCGCGACTTCATGGGGATTGCGGAAATAACGCAATTAGGGGAATGGGGGTGAGAGAAAGTTTAGTGATGGAATTTAATGAGAGCGAGGAAAAATAAAAAAGAAAAGAAAAAAAATATGTTTTGGTGTAAATATGATGGTTATGAAGATGAGGGGAAATGAAGCGAAAAGAATAGAAATGCATGCATGGATCAACAAAGAGAGAAGAGAAAGAAAAAAGAGAGAGAGAAAAGCAAGTAATGCAAAGTAGAATAAATTCATACAAAATTAATATAATATAATATAAAATGAAATATGTTACCCTTCTTTCTTTCTTTCATTCATTCATTCAAAATAACATCAGCACCAACGACGAAGAAGGCTCCGATTGCTAGCGCTTTTTTAAATTTTGTTCGTAGGTTCAACAGCTGCAAATGAAGTGATCAATTTAACGAAACAAAAATTAAAACTAAAATGAAATCAGCGGCACCAAAAAACACAGGAAGAAGAGAAAGAAAAGGAGGGAAATTAAGAAAAAAAAAGATGAAGTGAACTACGCAGGTGCGCGTCTTATATTTATATATACATATATATTTGTATAATCATGTGTTTATATATTTATTTATATTTAAACATAAGAATGTGTTTAGGTATTTATTTATTCATGGATGAATATATGGATATATGTGTATTCATGCACAAGTAAATGAAAATGAAATAAGGGATTAAAAAAAAAAATGGTGCATTTTGTAACTTCTCTCGTATCATTTCGTTATTGTTATTATTACTACTACTACCACTATTGTCTTTTTTTTTTATTTATATATATATCATTATCATCATCATCATCATCATCATCATCATC
>NW_027123778.1:16640-17854 GCF_001457755.1 Trypanosoma equiperdum
TTTTATTATTAAGAAATATCAGTGTTAATATTGTTAGTACTATTATTACTCTCATTATTATTATTATTACTTCTATTATTACTTCTACTATTACTTCTACTATTGTTACTGTTGTTGATATTTTATGACTTTACTGTTTTTTTTTTTGTTTAGGCGAGAGGTGGGCTGATGAGGGGAGATGAATGGTGTGAGGAAAATCATTTTTCTTTCTTTTTTTTTCTTTGGTTGTTGTTGTTTGTTTGTTTTTGTTTTTTGTTGTTTTGTTTTTGTTTATGCAACGATTTATAACAAATATTTTGTAGAGGAGGGGAGCGCGGTGGAAGAAACAAAAGAAGATGTTGTGGGACACGGCGGGAGAAAAACAAACAAAAAAAGGGAAGGAAAAGGGCTTGGAGTTAACGAATGGAGAAACGAAGAAGGGACAATGTAGGAAAACTTTTTCTTTTTTTCTTTTTTTTTTGTAAAATTGTCAAAAAAAAAAGAAAAAAAACGGGACAGAATGAAGGAAGAGAAAAAGAAAAAAGTAATGAAGCAAAAAATAAAAATAAAAATAAAAATAAAATAATATGAAATGTAAAACACGGAGTGAAAGGGAAATAAGTAAAGAAAACGGCAAATAAAAGGGACAATTCTCAAAAGAATAACGGAAGAATATGTTTGTTTGAAGGGATTTGGAAAAGGTGCACATAGACAGAAGTAATGAAACAACCGCAATATGTTTTCCCTTTTTATTTTTCTTTTTCCTCTTCCAATTTGTTTTTCAAATGATACCAATGGAGAAGGAAGAAGGAAGGGAGGAGGGGAGAAAATGAATTTGTAACAGTACGTTTTCTATGGTTATTGTTATTATCATTATCATTATTGTTGTTGTTATTGCTATTGTTTAATGTTGTTGTTGTTAGTATTAATGTTTTATTGTTACTACTAAGATTATTATGACGATTATTACTTATTAGTAATGGTGTCACCTTTTTATTATTGTTAATACGACTTGTAATGATTGATTATTGTTTGTTTGTCTTTTTTTTTCTTTTTGCCTCGCTCCCTTTCCTTCTCTGTCCTTGTTTTTTTTTAAAAATATTTTCCCCTCATCTGTCTCCCTTTCGCCTGTTGATTGAAGTGGTGGAAACACTTTTATTGTGTTTTGTTATTGATTTAGCGCACACACAAACAAATAAACAAACAAGAATGTGCCATAGCTCTTCTTTTTTTTT
>NW_027123211.1:0-746 GCF_001457755.1 Trypanosoma equiperdum
CTGACTCTTCTTACCTGATTAATTTAATTGAATCTCTCCACTGCTCGTTCCCTTGCGATTGCGTTATTTTCGCTGTATGAAATTACGAACTTTAACTTGACTCCCTCCCTTTCAGGCCATTCACCCCACTCTTGCATGTTACGATTGTGTTGGAGTTATTCGCACCTGTTGTCACATCGTCCTTTCAAAAATTATGTCGTTATCACGCTCAACACGTGTTTCTCTCGCAAACGAAGCTGCGGTTTAGTTACTGACTCTCCGTCCAGCCTCTGTGTCACGCATCGCCCGCCTTACTGGGCATTTGCACACTTATGCACGGACTTGCAGCAACGGGTTTCAAAGGCATATGAAGCTGAACGCTGCGGCGACCACTACTGCACATCTTTTTTGCGCCGCGCTTCTCCTCTCATGGGTACTGTTTTGTGCTGGCTCCCGTGCATCCAAATCATCTGTCGTGACTCCCGCCATATGGCTATGCCTCGCCCCCGAACTCACTTCCTGTGGCGGCAGCTGCAAGGCGTGCCGACTATCAGGTCCTGGTGTTTGCTTCTCTGAAACCTTTTTCCCTTCTTTCCCACCATCTCTGCTGTTGTATTTCGCGCCTTCTCGTCCCTCTGCAGTTCCTAATTCCTGCTCTTCTTGACTCACTTTCTGTTCGCTGTAGTCAGTCGCCGCGTGTGCCGCCGGCTCGGAAATTCGGGAGCTTCCAGATGACTGTTCAATCTTGTCACTCCTGCCACCAAATG
>NW_027123211.1:756-1554 GCF_001457755.1 Trypanosoma equiperdum
CCACACCTGGTTTCTGGTTTTTATGAGCTGGGGGAACTGGAGTCTGCCGCGTGCTTACAGTCTTTGGATCGACTGCTCCCGTACTCCAAGGCCGGCACCGTCCGCCCCCACTGGAGGAGTCCCAGTATCCATCGCATCTCTGCTCGACGACCGAAGTGCCCACTGAAGCTTTCGATTCAGCGCTTGATGCAATCAATATTAGCGTCAAAAATAAGATTGTTGTAAGCCCGAGCATTTCCTTCCTCCACGGGTTGAGCCAAACAAATAGTACAAAACACTAAAGATAAACAAAAAATAGACCAATGTACATGTATTTGTTTATTCATGCTATATGGTAATCAATTATAATTTTATTTTGGTATCGGAGCAAATGCATGTAAATTAATTTAACACGTGTCATTCCAGTTATTCCACGCCATGAAGAAGCCTCTCAAAGACTACGAGGGTCCCTTCTGCTGCTTTCAGTGCCTTTTAACTCAATTTTTGATCCACCGCTCGGGTGTTTCCTTCATCCACACTCCTTTTGATCGCCCCTCAGCTTCCTCGCGCGATTCCCAACTTTCCATATACCTTAAACTTCGGGGTTACACAAAATAAAAATCAACTTAGACAATATGTCTTTTGGTGGCTTCACTTTCCTCTCATTAAATGAAAAAAAACATACACCTAGTTCTTTTGGTATTTTTCTTTCAGAGACTTAATGGAAGTTCGTGAACCCTTTTGCTCGCGCTTCCTTCATCGCCACACCAACACGTTTGGAGTTTCTCGTAGTTTCAGTGGTTTCCTGTATACATAACT
>NW_027123780.1:0-1175 GCF_001457755.1 Trypanosoma equiperdum
ATTGAACCACAGATGCCCCCTACTCGCACTTGATAAATGTGAGTCTCCGGTCGCTTGGCTGCTGCTTTTGATAAAGATTTTAAAAGACGTAACTTCATATTTCATTTCTTCCCATACGGATAAGTATTGTGGACGCTGATTATACTCACTGGTTGTTTTCTGAGTGGTTAACTGGCTCTGTATATTAAACAAAAGGTAACTTGACAATGTTTAAACATGAGAGAAAGCGAGTTAATTGCTCTGCAAAGAAGTTTTTTTTTTGCTTCTATTGTTATGTTAGTGAAAGGTTAATGACGAGACCTGTGTTTGTCTGTGTGTTAAACCTGTTCGCGGTATTGGTTCAAATTGTTGCTATTTATGGGAAGGGATGGGGGGCACGAGTCGGAGTTGTGGCCAAGTGTACGGATTTGCTAAGAATTGAGGCTCCCGCGGGCGGAGCAGAGGAGAATCGTCTCGTGAAGTATGCGGAAGCGAACTGCACTCCCATCCGAAGCGTACCATCTGGCGCAACCACTGACGGGAACTGTACCGTTTGTGGCGGAGGGTTGCGTTGTTGGGGGGAACATAGGTGTGTAACCGCAAAGATTAGCGAGTTCCTTGGGCTCTCAAAACCCGAAGTCGCTTCACCAGTTGTGGAAGCGGGTAGAGACTCGAATCGCGACGAGGCCTCTAACAAAGGTGAGGCACCTCCATCATCCGAGGACGGCCCTGTGCTTGCTGAGGAGCCAGTTAAAAATGGTAGTGCGGTTTCTGCGACTCCTAAAAAGGAGGAAAATGGTCCACCCCCTAAGGATGACGGCCACCTCAAATCCGAAAGTAAAGGTACTGTTTCATCCTCTTTTGGCAGCGAAAGTAATGGAGCTTCTTCTGTTCGCCCTCCGGAACAGCAGACAAGCAAATCTCAGCCGCTGCAACCAGCTATCTACCAGGTGTTTTCCTCAGTGTTGCTCCTGTTTCTCTGAGAGTACAAATTATTTGTCAGTTTTCTTTCTAGAACGAGCTTTTGTCCCTTCAAAGGGGTTACATTCGTGCATGCCCATTTGAATGAAGTTATTCATCCCCAGATGCCGATAGTTCCTCACCACCTGTGTTTCCATCTAGCTTCTTTGGTGTTTGCGTCATTGTATATCTTTATACTACGCCAGACTCCTTTAGAAGAGTTTTAGGCGTTTGTT